>NC_043982.1:33065862-33348362 GCF_902150065.1 Myripristis murdjan | reverse complement strand
AAAATATACCATAGACCCGTTGTTTTACATCACATTTTGGCCTTTTCTTCCTATGAGTTTACTTTGTTAATTAATCAGATGTGTTGAACTGGCTCTCGCTACACAGGTTTGTTTCTCAGTTCTTGGTTGGAAGCTGAACAGAAACCTCATGGCTTCAACAGGGAGTTCAGGTTACTCCTGTGAATTGTGTGAGCGCAGCTGAAAGTATGAACTCGTCTCCAGTGTGTGGCCTCTTGCTTTTAGCAATCAGCCGAGCCAACATGGACAGGTTTACTGTTAACATCCCTAGCTCTTTCGCCCTGAAAAAATGTTTAGTTTTGCTTGCATCCTGTGGGTGTTTTGGGGCTCGGCTGGCTTCATGGCTTTAACTTTGACTCAAACACGTCTTCATGCAATACAACAGTGTCCTAACCCATGTGTGACTGACAGCAGTGAGATTGACATGAAGGGTTTCAGAATATAACATAACATTTCAGAGTAAGAAGAGAATCATGGGATTATTGGAAGCAAGGCAAAACAAATGCTTTATATTTAGTGGTCACATAGACGTTATATATTCACTGCATATTCATTGGATGAGCAGCTTTGACCCCCATGTGTGTTACAAAGTAACCTTCGTGATTGGGTAAGCTTGACCAGCCGCAGTGCTGCATATACATATGCAGTGAGGTGTTCACACGAGTAGAGATTACCTCCCATTAGGCCGACACATAAAGCACAGTGGACCTAATGAAATGTTCCTGAGTAGAAAAGCTACTCTTTTAGAGGAAATCAAGCATGTGTTAGCTGTGGTTGCCGTGCAGGATGTGCATTGGAGTGAGGCGTGAGAGGTCTGTGCACCTCCGGACTGATCTCAGATTGACCCGTGTTGCCACAGCGGTAGTTCAAGGCAGCCCTGTAAATCAGTGTGATGCTCCCTCACACTTTAGTTGGACTGTGAATTGTGAAATACCCAGTGTTGGGACCAATTACTCACAAAACTAATAAGTTACAATTACTAATTACTTCTGTAAAAAAGTAATTTTGATTACTACTCAATTACTGCTGCAGAAGAGTAATTCAATTACTGGGGAAAGTAATTTTTATGATTACTTTTTTCTTTTCTTAAATCCTCTTATTAATGCGCATATTTTTGTGTTGCTGTTGCAGTGTGGACATTGCTGTCAAATTTCATCTATCATTGTCAGTGTTGGCCACGTTACTTTGAAAAAGTAATACATTATAGTTTAAAGTAGTGACGTCAGTTAGTCAGGATGGGAAATTTAACCCCTGGTCTTCTGTACGACAGGCAGCGAAACTATCCGCTCTGCCGTTGGAGAACACAGATGATTCTTCTAATTTGTGCTCAGTCATTCTCCATGCATGTTGATAAGTTACGAAAAACTGCAAAGTCCGACCGGTTTGAAAATTGACACACCGCTTTTTCTCCACAAGACGCACATTTTTCGAAGAGGATAGTAAAATAATAATGCTCGTTATAAGTATTAGTAGTAAGTAACGGCAAGTAACGGCGCATTTTATTGTCAGTAACGGTAACGGCGTTACAACGGGGGAAACAGTAATTTCTTTGATTACTCGTTACTGATAAAAGTAACGCCGTTAGTAACGCCGTTACTTTGTAACGCCGTTACTCCCATCACTGGAAATACCCTGCAGAACTAGTCGAAGTAGTGGAAGTGGAATGACGTTTTAGATTTCTTATGTAGGATAATTATCGACTGTTTTGTACCATAAAGCAATGTCCCTTTCTGCCAAACCCAGTGGCTCACAATGTAAAATGCAGTGAAAAGGCCATTTGAGGCTGCCAATCTGTGCATCAATGGTCTTGTTTTCTTCCAGTAATTATAGTAATGTCTCAAAATTAATGTGGCGTTAAAATGGCACATAAAGAACCTGCATGTTTATAGCTTGTGATTGGAACGATCTCATTTTTGACTTCAGCAGTGATCATTTTTCATTATGCCAACCACCCTTTTCCTGCCAGCAACTTCAGCTTGTTAAAAGATGACAAAATGTTCTACCCTCGAGTTTAGCGAATCATAAAAACTTTTCTTTTTCATGGAAACCGTAAAGAATACAGTACAGACTATTTTCTGGCAAGCTGAATTTCATTTCAGTAACTTTTTGTAGCTCAGGACATTTGTAAACCAGTAGCTTTGAGAACGCCTCAAAATCCCACAACAAAGGTCACTATTGAGGTCAAACAATGTTTTCATAATCTCACTTTGCCTATACAGTACCATACTTTACATTCTGCAAGGGCAAAATAAGACACTTAACCTCTCTGGTGTGAGAACAACTGTCTCTGAACTGTCCACGATCCTGGCAGGACAGCTTTTAGGGGAAGGCTTCCAGTGGAGCGCATTTTAGCCTGTTAAACATTCTGCTCATTTCACATTGACTTTCTTTCCAGGAGGTTAAGGAGAAAAAAAAAGTGCCCAAAAACACCAGACGTGTACACACACACACACACACACACACACACACACACACACACAACATGATGGATATTAAGGATTTTGCATAGTCATTTAAGCACTGTCCAGTGCAGCACCATATGTACACCCAGGATTTGGTTTTCAAAACACTGCACATTGTATTAAGGAAGGGTGGTGCTCAGAGGGAACAGGGTGTATTTGTGTTACTGAGCGAACCCTCTAATTGTTGATAATGGCAGAACTGCAGGGGCAGTCAAGTGGAAAATGAATAATCTATTACTGTGAATTGTAATTTGAAAGTTTTTAAAGGCACTATTAATTGCTCCTCTTTTTTCCAAAGGAAAAGCTAATAGAGGCATTTTATAGCAGCCAAGAATGAAGAGAGAGAGAGAGAGAGACAGAGAGAGAGAGACTTTTGATGTTCACGTCTCGCCTTGAATTTCTTAAACCCATATCAGGAAGACAATAATGGAAGAAAAAACAAAACAAAAAAAACAACACTTCAGCCATGTCCTCACACACACACATAAGACTGATGAACAAGTAAACAGAAAATAAGATTTCAAAAAGTGCAAGACAAGAAATTAGAGGTACATCACACTAGCAGCAAATGCTTGCATCCTTTTCCTGCCCAAGAGGTTCAACTGCACAGTAAATCCAAAACACAATATTGGGCAACACGTAATACCTCATCATTTCAGTTTTGTTTTGTGTTTTTTTTTTTGTTTTTTTTAATTTACTATAGCAATTACGATGACAATTTTTGTTATCAAGCATTGGTTTGCAGGGGTTGTTGCTAGACATTTTGCACTGAATCAAAACTGAGTCATGATCTCTGTCTGACCACAGCAATACTTAGAGGAGGCTTGGTGGGCGATCCCCTTGTAGAGAAACGATAATGTCGCTCACTTGCTAAAAATGCCAGGGGGAAACTGTGGGATCCTGACACTCACTATGATCATGTGTGCAGCACATGATCTGGTAAATTAAATATTCAGTTATTATTATCCATTTTGACTAAGATAACTAACTACACCGCTGTAACAAACATTAGAGTTAAAACTTGTAATGCGGGTGAATCCATAGTTAAATTAGCTCACATACAATTTGTCGATAACATTAACTCAAAACCTCTAGCTAAGTCACACTGTCATTAGCTAATTAACATTATGAACAGGACACCGGGTCCATTCAGGTCTGTTGTGGCGAAAAACGTAATTTTCATGTGCTATGTGGCCTGTAATGCTGTTGAATGCAGAAAAATATAGGGCCTTCATTTGAGTTACAGTCTTTTTGTGAGCATGGCCATACGTGGGCACAACCCATTACACACCACATGTAAGCCCATTATCTATAATTACACATATAGAAGAGACCTGTTGGCATATATAATGCAGGATGCACAATTTGCTCTCTAGGAAGTTTACATTCCCACTAGATAAAGTGTAGCTTGCAGCATGTTTCAATTTCAGCTTGTAACATGTTGACAGTTCAAGGTGACTTTTGATATTTCAAAAATGGTGCAGAAGAATTTCTCTAAATAAGATGTGCCGACAGAGATGGCCAAGGTGTAGAATAATCCTCTGGAAGTGAAAGCGGCAAAGATTCCACCCACAATACTGTAATGGGAAAGTTGGAAGTGAATTTAACAAGCAATATCAAAAAAAAAAAAAAAAAAAAAAAAAAAATACTGCAAAATATCTCCAAATGGATGGTGATAACAAAGAGGGACATGCAAAAGAAACATTTTCAAACCCTGAAAATGAATTTTTTTTTTTTTTTGTGTAATATCCCTCAGTGATACCTCGGTGTAATTATAGCTGGATGTGGAACATGGTTGTGAGACCATCATTACTCAGTTGTTTTAAATACCTCTTCCTCTCTAGTGGACATCTAGGGCCAAAACAAGGCACTGAACTAGCTGTAGATTTTTGATTTTTCAGTATGGCGCGCTGTGCTCTACTGCATTAAAGCAGTCAGTGTTATAGAGTGGCAAAACACAGACAATTATTTATTGAGAAGAGGAGCCCCTGGGCTTACTTCAGGCACACTCAAATATCAAGCCAAGGACATAGTTAAATGCTTTTATTAGTTAGGGCAGATCAAAGTAAAATTATTTATTTACATGAGGACATTACAGAATAGTGCTTTTTAACCCTGCCTGCTGACTTAAAGATGAGAGTTTCCCCCTGTATCAACACGCCCAGCCTCTGAATAGCAAAAAGATATTTCTTTCTATCTCGGGTCAGCCCACTATCACAGAGGGAAACTAGAGAGCGAGACTGCAGTGCGGGTCTACCAGTCGGGTCAGTTATGCCAAGCGAAGGGACACCCATTTAATGATGTAGCCATGCAGTGCATCTGAGGAATCTGCCTCTGCTGAAACAACTTGGTTTAACAAGACTGCCTCCCCCTGAACCCAGGCTCAAACCCAATCTGCAGTGGTGTGTTCCCAAGCAGACATCACACTTTGAACCGTGAGGTGTTAAAAGCATGGTGCTGGTACACCGTGATGTCCTGGCTCATCAGGGAAAGCTGGAGGTCACATTCAGACCACCGTCCCTCCTCTGCGGTGGATGTGTCAAATCCTCCCAGCAGATTCTCCATATGGTACAAAACGTCTCTCCAAAAGACACAAACCGGCTGTCACCCCTCCTTCCTATTCTGATGGATGCTGGTGGGACTGCAGCCAGCCATGGACCAGCAAAAATGCAGTAATCTCCTGCTGAATTTCCTGTGAAGCTCATAAAATTTCCAAGTCACTTAAAATACATCTTCATCTTCATCCCATAGTTTACCCATGGACACACTGAGGAAATAAAGCACTTGTCCGGCAGTGTTCATGTCATGATGGTGCAAAAGTCAATGTGTATGGTATCCAAATATGAATATATGTACCCCAAATATGTTGCTAAGGGCAGATGACGCCCCTTTTACTATAGTTCCTGGTGACAGCTGGGTCGCCATGTTTTCTAATGACGCTGATGTAATATATATATATATATATATATATATATATATATATATATTTGTATTTCCACAGTAATGACGTGCAGTTACAGCAAACTTTGTGGTACAATAAATCTTGTTTCCATTGTTTTATTTGTTGCTTGTAGTCAGTGCCGGCTGTACCTATGGTGGCGCTCTAGGCAAAATTACTGCCTTGCGCCCTTCCATGCCTGAAGTAACTTATTGTTTTAAATTTTTGGACAGAACTGCTGAAACTGGAGTTCTCTTAAAAAACACACACAACACTTGTTTCCTGTCCTACCACTATCAAATTTAACTCAACCAATTATACCCATCATTCTGCTGTACCACACCATATTGTTCATTATAGCTATAGGCCTAAAATGGAGGAATGACACATGCAGCTGCACTCTGGAAAGTGTTTTTGGGTGGGAACACAGAATGATGATTGCTGATGATTTGCACTGTGCAAACTTAGAAGCTGTGCCAAATTGCCAACCATGTCATAGCCAACCAGTGTGAATTTTTTGTACTTTTTTTTTTTTGCAAGAGTCTGGCCGGTTGCACCAGATTTTAATCTAGGTGCCCACATTTAAAAGTTACATGAAGCACTGTGTTTTATTTAAGAATTTAAGAAATTAATTCAAGGATTTAATTAAGCGTAAGGGGAGGCTGTCATGCATCTAACAAGACACACACTAAATTACCACTTTACCGGCACAGTCTGTGCATTTGAACTACACCAGCATGAAAATAGGGCCCATTGTCTTTTTTCTATTGTCTCGCAGACAGTTTGTGAAAATCTGTAAAATGTAGCCCAGCGCAGCCACTTAGCCACAAAGCCACTTTCAATAATGTTTTCTGTAAACAAAATTCTCATTTAAAGGTAGTAATCTATTAAAGAGTTTTCTCTTCCATTGATTAAGTGTGGTAGGCCACCTTGCCTTAGGGAGCAAAAACCTCTTTCAGTTTTCTTTTCTGCACTGCTGAGTAGAAAACTGTATTATGGACACTGAATACTTGCAGGTTTTTTGGAGTGAAAATAGTCAACTTAAAAAAAAAAAAAAAAATCAGCACAAAATATTAACTATTACCAGCTTCATTACAAAATATTATCATTAAAAACTCATGTTGATCAAACCCTACACAGTTAATATACACAGTGAGCTTTGATGAGAAAATGTGAATGGACACCAGATACATAGGGTGTTCCTGGGCCATCCTCCCCTGTGAGAATATTTTGTGAAAGTGAGCAGCTGAATGCACCAAACAATTTCCAAACAGTTTGAGACCAAAAAAATATGCCATGTGATGTCATGGGGCAGGCATACTAAAAGTTTCCGCATAACCTTTCTGTTATGAAATAATACTTCTAGTACACTGTAGGTGTCATATAGGTGTCTCACTACAAATGTAAAATCAGACTCCTTGTGTCTTTGTGTACTGGTCAGTATGCTGCTGCCCTCAGCTGAATGTAATGACACAATCAAAAACGGTTTTGGAAAGCACATGGGTACCTGAGCCTCTGATTGCGTCCTGTTCCTGCTGTTCCCCTCAGACTTGGCCACTGTTGTTGCCCAGACACATTTGTACAAAATGTTCAATTTGCTCTTGATTAATTATCTTAAATCTGATTGTTTTATCAGATATTGTTAATGAGCACTGTTGCCTTGCTATGCTTAGGTGCTTTTTGGGCCGATGAAGACTGTTTTCGATGCATTGCCATTCTGCAATGCTCTCCGGACATCTCTGCTGCAGACCTGCTCAGTACTCACACACAGTGCACAGAGACAGAGAGTGTGTGCGTGTGTGTGTGTGAGAGAGAGAGAGACAGAGAGAGAGATACTTCAAGTTCAACTACTTGAGTTTGTTGATAATAAGCTACCATTTGAACCTGCTCAGTTTTTTCAAATTAAAATTAGTATGATCTCTACCTGTGCTTCTATATTCTAGAGAGATGTAGATATCAAAATTATAGTGAAAGGTGTCAGTGATGTAATGTTGCTGTCATCATGCCTATCAGCAGATCTTCCCTGTCTATTTTTACTGAGAAATGCGCGCAGACAAAATAGAAACTCTAGCTGACGTGCAGTTTCAGCGAGGCTCGAGTGCAGCGTGCTGCTCACGCAGGCTGTGTGACTGTACTAATCTGTTCATACGGGTGCCAAAATGCCCGGGTGTAAAGCCTGAAATTAATACAGTTAGCTTGTGACCAACTCACAAAATGAATATTTATTATATTATATATTTTTTTATTGATGCTCATAAATTTTCTGACCTCCTAAGTCCTTATTTCCTTCAAATAATCAAATAATTCCCCTGTGATATTGTAGCTTTTGATTGGTCCATATTCTGGGATTGTGTTAGGTTTTAGATTCTTGTGTCTGACTTGTCTGTCATTATTACAGCTTTCATTTCTTGACATTGGTAAAGGAAAAAAAGAAACAAAAAAAGCTTAGAAAAAAAATCTATGATGATGGCCTCTCTCTTTGACTTGCATAATATTGCAGAGTTTTCCCCTTCCTCCAGTTATCCTTAGCCAAGGTAAACCTGTCACAGAGCCAAACACACCTATTCCTGTCACATGTAGTCATTCCTCCTAGCGTTGTTCTTGTAACACCTGGCACCAACTGAACAGTCAAACACTTTCCAACTGCTTCAGGTATAAGCCTAAATTGAAAACTAATGAAGTGTTTTGTCAAGCATCATCAGAGAACAGAAAGAAGCTAGACAAAAAAAAAAACAAAAAAAAAAAACAAACAAACAATTGATTTTTTTATGAATAATTTATTTTAGATTCATTTAAGGTAAATGCACATAGAAAAAAATCTACAATCAGCAACACTGATGGTTGTACTGCTGATGTGCCTGCAATGTTCTGTGTCTGCTATTATCAGGTATTGCAATAATGTGGTAATTATTACCACCCCTCTTTGTGCCACTCTTACCCTCTTGCAACCTTCCTGTGTGCTTAGGAGGCCAAAGGTTTGATGTCTAGTGAAGTGATCTGACCTGAGAATCTGAATATTTCAGGAATAATTCTCACACTGTGCCAAAAAGTTCTCAGGATGACGTCATGTCATGATGTTTCTTTCTAGCAAAATGTTTCCCACAATCAACTGTTGAAATAGTATTGCAGCCAAAGATTTTTTTTTTTTCCCTTAAATTAGTGAGAGGAGGAACATGCATTAAATTTTTAATATTTTGGCTTGTCTGTCTTGATACATTTTATATTTTGGGTCATGTGCAGCCCATGACAGTCAGGTCAGTGTGTTACTATGATATGTGTATGTTATGATATGGAACTGAATGAAAACTGTCGCTCTGTTGTCCTGTTGTGGCTGGAGGGACTTTTACCACCAAATAATAAAACATAGCATTAAGATGTCACCATGTAGATTAGTTAATACACAATTTCATTAAAGGAACAAATGCAAATCAGCATGATACTCTACTGGTAGCAAAACAAAAAGGTTGATTTCAAGGTTTTTCCCACCCAGATGGCAGCATTTCTGTTTTCCCAAAACAGAATAAATTTGAGCTCAGAAACACAGACGCACACAGGACATGTCAGATGAAATTCAATGCGTCTTGTTTAATTTTGCTACTGGGACAATTCACCCACAAAGCTAATATTCATTTCTAGCTTTGCTGCGACTGTTGGCAAAGGCAGCCTCCCACAGGCTGGACTTAATCACTATTGACAAAAGCCTGAGTTCATATCGTGTCAAATGAATTTGGATTTGGGACCTCAAAGGCTGCAGATAAAAAAACGAAGCTGTTGGACACTTGTCATATGAGGGAATTATGTCTTAATCAGCCACTGACAATCGTGTCATGTTGGCATATAATATCTGAGAAAAAGGGCTTTTCTAAGCACAACATAAAGGTGCATTCTTGATCATAATCATAGTCAATATCTGTCTATCTATCTATCTGTGTGTGTGTGTGTGTGTGTGTGTGTGTGTGTGTGTGTGTGTGTGTGTGTGTGTGTGTGTGTGTGTGTGCATGTGTACGTGTGTATGTATGTTTTGATTTAGATGGTGTCTCATTGCTGATGCTCTTCAGGCAGTGTATTGACTTGGGCTAAAATTAAAGTCAGGGACAAACCTTTTAACAAATGAAAACACCTATGACAAGAGTGATTCAGCTCTTCAAAAGCAAATTGGCCAAATAAAGTGATTAATAGCATGTATTCAAGTCATCAACATCAACTCTGAGACAGCACTAGACATGGGGGAACGAAATTCACTTGTAGTTACCCATCTGGTTGTGAAAGATTATAAAGGAATTTGTGGGAAAATACAACGTTTATTGAGAAATAAGGAATAAGATGTTTACTGAGACATAATGCTTTAAATGTACATGTGTGCATGAATGCACACACCTTGCTAATGTATAAAATATTATTTTATGCTATTATAGTTTAATTTAATTTTCATTTCCCTAACTAGAGGCACAGGATTATGTGTCAGAGCTTATTTTTTGGCAGCTAGAAGACAGTGCTGTTTGAACCACAGTACAGCTTCAGACTTCAGAGAGGCTCGCTGTATTCTCAAATGAGCCATGTGTGTGTGTGAGTGCGTGTTAGGTACCCCTGAGATCTTCTGTCCTGGCACTTCCTCAAGTAGAGCATCATGGGAAATCAGCATGGCACAGCCGGCAGACATGTAAACAGAAATAAAGGCAGACAGACAAACACATATGGAGACAGAAACATAAACCACAGGGAATTCTCCTACAGACTGACAACTAACAAGCAGACAGATAGGTGGGCAAATACAGTAGAGAGACAGGGGAGGCTGCATGGATGAAGTATTTAGAATGACTAGGTAAATCATTCAAGACACGCTGACAGATGACTGACATGTTAATAGAAGCTTGCTCAATAAAACATTTAACAAGGATTTACTTTCACATCTTCAAACTGCGGAAGGAAAGGGGCTGTAAAATGAGGCAAATCAAAACACAGAATGTTCCAAATGGGATTTAAAGACCCATTATCACATCCTCTTTTTATATATAAATATATATATATATATATATGGTGTGATATGCTTTAAAAAGAGAGAAAAAAATTCACCTTTAAGGCATTTTTTACCTATATGGTCTTTAAAGTCTGTAGCAGAGTCCACTTAAATTGATACATTGTATACAGGTTAACTAAAAAGCCATTTGACAGCATATAGCACTTTAAACTGTGAATCCTGGCATATTTTATTTCCAAACAGTATTCTACGCTGACTTGCTCATTGCACCATTATACACGGCCACATCATGTGCTCCGGAAGCAGGGCAGGAGGGAGGGGGAAGCCCATTTGTCACCCATGAAGAGGATTGTGATTCATCCCGTAGCTGAGCAGCGGAACATGGAGGCCCTAAATATCAAATGCTCTACAGGACACCAGTATAGATAAATGTCACAAGGATGCATATTTTAGTTGTAAAAACTGATTTTTTTTCTTTTCAAAAATTAAAAATAAATAAATAAATAAAAATAATGCCCCCTTCTGGAAAATTTGGAGCACCCCTGGATGCTCCTAGTGGTTTACATGTTTCTTATTTTCATTTGATAAGGGTGGAAATTTCAGTTTAATACCCAGGTTTCCATGGTAAGTTAAAAAAAAAAAAAAAAAAATTACATCTGCCTGTAATGCTGATTTTACAGCTACGCTACATGTGTCTAGTGCTGCAGGTCTCCACTGGAAGTCTTTGTTAAGCCAATATTATTGCTTTTTAACACCTCAATCTCCAATCTTAATCTCCATACATTTTTGGTGAAAGAAAGTCAGATTTTAGAGGTTTGGTCAAGTCTTGAAGGTCTTGGTCTAATGCTACATATGCATTGTAATTAATTGTTTCCTAAGCATAACAATGGAAAAGAGACTGTTCTTGAAGTAGCCAACATGGCATAGGCTCTGCCCTCTATTGGACTGTATGGCTATAAATCTCCTCCAATCATAGGCATGGTCCAGCTCACTACAATTTACTTGAATGTAGCTGGCCAATCAGGACGGTCTACTTTGTGTGTGCATGGTCTACACAGTTTGTAACACCATGTACCGAGCTACCACATCCTGTCCTCTTCAGCGAATGGTGAGACAAAAAGCTCACTGGATGTGCGACAAGGTCTTTAGCTAACAAGCCAGGTCAACCTCAGTTCATATTCGTGACAGGGTTGGCTGGCAAGCAGGCAAACTAAACAACAAACACAGACCCGTACTCAAGGGTGGCTTAGGGGGCTATGCCCGCCCTGATCATCAGCTGGGCCCGCCCTGAACGAAAAGCGATGAACAGCTTTTTTTCTTTTTCTTTTTCTTTTTTTTTGGACATGAAACGTTGTACTACTGTCTCTTAAAGTTAAATCCTCTCTCTCTCTCTCTCTCTCTCTCTCTCTCTCTCTCTCACTCTCACTCTCTCTCTCTCTCTCTTTCTAAGTTAAATCTCCATCACATTAAATCTCTGTGATGACTCCCAGGCTATACTGCGTCTTACTGGCTTACCTGATATTACTTTAACCAATCGAACTCCTCTTGCCTAAAACCTGACCGATCCCAACCAAGGAACGCACCATTCATGTGGGGAGTGAGTGAGGGACAGAGACTTAACGTTAGTCTGTTAAAAAAACTTGATCAAGTGAATTAATTACAAATATGGATGCCAAACAATTTTTTAAAAATTATTTTAGCGAGAGAAATACCGGCCGCTTAGCTGTGAGTGAGCCCTAAAGAGGCAGGGAATAAATATTTGAAGTCAGTTGGCTATAACGCAAGATTACGGTGACAGTCTGGACTTCCTTTAGTTTTGTCTGCTAGCTAGCTAGTAGCTACAGACACCACAAAGCTACACTATGTCTAACGTTAGCTATAAAATGACTGCGTGGCTGAAAAGACAATGAAGCTCGAGGTGGGATTACAAAGCTTCTTCATAGCCTGACCTGCTAGCTTCCTGGCAGAAGGTAGGCTAAGTTTATCTACTTTACTACAGAGTGCACTGACTGGGAGCCTGGCTAGCTAAGGTGATTTGGTCCGTCTGCTCTCTCTCTCTCTCTCTCTCTCTCTCTCTCTCTCCCTCTCTCGGTTGATCAATTTGGTCGTTTCATTCAAATGATGGAACACACAGGATAGAAATAACTGGTTTTGTGCTAGTTTAGAAATGGATATTTTGCTGATTGTATTGTTCTTTTTTTTATTGTTCTTTATTTTTCAAATGCTGCAAATCCTGTTTTGTTGAGAGGTACAGGTGAATCTAATGATTGGTGTGACGTGACTGTTGAGTAAACCCTGTTGAGATGCAGCAGGTGAATGCGAACCGCTATGTCATACATGATACCGGCCATGTTGGCGTGATCACTATTTAAGCATTATTACACGAGACAGTCAAGCACACCTTCGAGTGTAATAATGCGATTATACAACTATGACCCACAAAATAAAATGCATATTCAAAATGTATCCATACTGTGGGCATTTCGCTCTCAAAATATAAAAGTTTTTTGCTAGTATTCTCTCCGTTTCAGTGGAAATACATGAGATCTGACGTTAACTAGTCCTTGTCAGCCAGCTTGGGCTTATCATGTTTTCTAGACATTTCGATTCCCCAAAACTGAATAAATACCACACATAGCAACACAAAACTGCTCTGCTAGCTCAATCATGTTGTAACTAGAATATCCACTGGAAAAAAAAAAAAAAAATCATTGACTGTTATATTTCTGCCGATTTCAGGTGCTGTGACAACGACTCACCAACACAGCTGATTTTTAATCTACAACAACAGATATATTTAAATATAGGCTACTGCTTTCCAGTGTTGGCGCCAGAACAAACATCTATCATTTCATAAACTCACCGGCAGATGTTTTATTGGCAGGTACTGTCTGTGGTTCTGAATCTGCCTCGGCAGGTACTGTCCATGGTTCTGAATTTGCCTCGATGGGTACTGTCCGTGGTTCTGAATCTGCCTCGGCGGGAACTGTCCATGGTGCTGAATCTGCCTTGGCGAGTACTGGCCATGGTGCTCAATCTGCATCGGCGGGTACTGCCCGTGGTGCTGACTCTGCCTTGGCGGGCACTGTCCGTGGTGCTGAATCTGCCACACTGTGTACTATCCGTGGTGCTGACTCTGCCTTAGCTGGTACTGTCCGTGGTGCTGACTCTGCCTTAGCTGGTACTGTCCGTGGTGCTGACTCTGCCTCAGCTGGTACTGTCCGTGGTGCTGACTCTGCCTCAGCAGGTACTGTCTGTGCTGCTGACTCTGCTGCGGCATTTCATTCTCTTTATTATAGAAATTAAAGCTCCATAAAATTCACGGAGGACCTTGTTTAGCTCTTCTTTACTTATGTTGAGAAATCAGCTGTTTGTCCGGTGTTTTTCAGGTAGTCTTGTAGTCATTTGACGGCCCAAGACATTGACCTGGCCTGACCTACTGCCTTCATTTCCTGAACTCTCCAGCTGATCCAGCTCTTCACTCGTCACTCTCGCGTATCTCGTAACTCTCGCGTCACCAAATAAATCAAAATTGACAAAATTGTCCATTATGCAGGCTAACAAAGTTGACAGCAGCTTTTGATGCGGGTTTCAGTGAAATGTTTCGTGTTGCCATGGAAACCACACAGGCTCGGGCAATAAAATATAGGCAGAGTAATATTTTCAGTGGTGAGGTATTTTTCATTTGAGCACAGCTACCCATGCTGTCATACTCATTTGAGCACATTCTAAACGTCTGATTGACCAATCAGATTGCTCAGTCGGATCTATGTGTTGTATAATAGATATTTCATATGCATGCGCTATGCAATTTGAGTTCTGCTACATTAATGGACCCCACCGCATGTTACTGTCTGTCTGTCTGTCTATCTGTCTATCTATCTATACAGACAGACAGGCATACAGGTCTGAATAAACACACCACAAAAAGTATTAAGAATTAGAACTAATTACAATAAAGCTCCAAACTAATAAATTCAATTTCAAATTATGCTATTCAGATTTAGTTTTTCAATTCAGTTATCCAAGTTAAACAATAGAAATTCAAATTATGTGAGTCAAATTCACTTTTATTATATTCAAATTAAAATGTGATTCAAATTCTGCTTTTTTTTTTTTTTTTTTTTTTTTTCCAAATTCAGTTTCTAGTAGCACATATTTCTGGCCATATGTGTTCTGCTCAGCCAAGCTTTTTCTGTCGGAAACTGAGACGGACAGGCCTACAGCAGGCAAACAGTGTGCCAAATGCAGCAGGAGTCAGTTGTGACAGCATTGACTGTCTTGGGAGTCATGCCCACTTGGTGGTCCCACGGGGGCTGCTGCTCATGCAGTGCCTCAAAGATGGTTTTCTGGTCTCTACTTGGATGCCAAGAAGTACAAGCATCGTCTGGTGACCATACCCTCATCGGTGCAGAATGGCCTGCAGTACTGGGGAAACACACATCACCCGTCAGCAGGACTACTGCTGGGTCGGGTGACCTCTTACATTACCATGTTCACAGATGCATCTCTGAGAGGGGAGGAACCTACCTGCAGGGCAGTAGGCGGTATGAAGCCTTCAGAGGATGTCACATCAACCTACGGGAACTCTAAGTGGTGTTTTTGGTCCACCAACACTTCAGACCCCTTTTACAGGGGAAATGTATTGGTGAGAACCAACAATTGCACCAGTGTTGTTCACATCAACAGGCAGGGCGGAATTTGATTTGCATCCCTGTTGAAGATGGCAGGGCACCTATGGCTGTGGGCCTCAGAGCACCTGAGGTCTCTGAAGGCACTGCACGTATCAGGAGAGAACAAAGGCGCAAACCTCATGTGGAGCGATGGCCCCTTGATAGAGGAATGGAGGCTTCATCCCAAGTGGTACAACAGATTTGGACCTGGTTCGGCAGGGCGAAAGTAGACCTGTTTGTCTGCTGTAGCTCTCCCTGACATCACCCCAGGGGTGAACACATTTGCACATGTGCCATGGTTTTTTGTCTTTCCTCCTCTATGTCTCATTCCTGCACTATTGGAGAGAATGAGACGAGAGTGACTGATGGTCATCCTAGTAGCCTCGGACCGCCACGCGGTGCTGTGGTACAAAGTGCTGGCATGAATACTAGCAGCCCAACCCTGGACAATTGCCACTTCTGAGGAGCTCTGTCACAGGAAGTGGGCACGATAGGTGTGATGCCCACTTTAGGCCAACCTCTCCAGACCTGGCTCCTGAGAGGGACTGACTAATGCAGGCTAGTTTATCTGTAGGGGTCATACAGACTATTCAGGAGGCTACGGCAGGATCCACGGTTACCTACTGCAAAGCAAAATGGTTGGGATTCCAGTGCTGGTTCAAGAAGAGGAGGGTATATCACCTGACATGCTCAGTTGGATCTATCCCCTCTGTTATGCAGCATCTGCTGGAGAAGAGGCTGTCTCATGCCACTATTAAAGTATACTCAGCAGCTGTTTCCTCCTGTCATGAGGGTTTTCGTGACCAGTCTTCAACCACCCCCTCGTGAAACGTCACTTTCTGGGGTCAGGAGAAGCATGCCTGCACCCCCCAGTGGGGACTGCTGTTGGTGCTTGAGACTCTGGCTAAGGAGAGACTGAGCGAGTTAAGTGTCCTTTCGGTTCACCCCAGCTGCATGCTGCTTCCTAGTTACGAAAATGCTGTGACTCTCAGACCGAATCCCCCTTTTGTTCCCAAAAGGAGAATAAGAACATAAGGAGCTAATTTAGGACAAGACCAATTCAGCTGGATGCTTTTTGTCCTCCACCCCATGCGGGACACAGGGAGACAAAACTGCATTTGCTATGCCCAGCATGCATGTTAGCATGTTATGCTGAATGCACAGCCCCCATCCAACACACTGAATAGTTGGATGGTGTGGCTGGCAAAGCCCTTCCCAAGAAGTGCTGTGCCAAATGTCTCTGTGAGTGCATTTCCAGAACCTATAGGAAGGTGGGAAGAGACCCCCCACTACTCACACATTTTATTCTACATGATAATCTCTACACACCAATGCACTTTTTTTCAATTTCAGACACACAAGCAGTTGAGATGACAGACGGATAAGGTTAGGCTAAATTAAACTACAACAGTTGGTTACACTCTGCCAGTGGTACTTTAACACCAGCCCCCACCGCTTTTCCACCATGGTAGCTACTCCTCCCATATTCAAGTACTTGGCTAGCTGTCTAATACTAAAAATCATAAATGTGCAAAAGAAGTTTGATACAAGTGTACACAAAACAGGATACAACTACAGCACATGGAGCAGCAGAACAACATATGAGTTAACACACTTGGCTTAATTATTGATGTAATTATTCTGACAGCCATCGTCTTAATATAGTAACTTGTTAGCGACTTTTTTTTTTTAAAGCTCATAAATTTTGTGGTGGAGATGTTAACGGGTGTAATTTATGTCATAGATAAAAATGTCAAGCTGTGTTAGGCTTATGCTAATCACAGTGCCTAAAAGGAAAATCCTATGGGGAATAAGCATTGGACATCTGGCCAGAAAACCCATAGCTGGAAAATGCTGACTCACTTCCAGGTTTTAGGACTACAAACTGTAACGCTCTATTATTGAGTTGCATAAGCATTATCCCTGAAAGAAGCAAAAGCGCTGTTTGTATTTATGATTAATTTTAATGACTGTTCTGTGTTTGCCTGTGTGTGGGAATAAGAGAATTACACCATAAAACAACAAAAATAGCCCAGAAGTTCAATGTATATACCTGATAGATGTGTTTTTTCTGGTAAGTAAATTATGATTATAAATTATAGCTACTCACAGTCATTCATTGTTCTGCTTGGGGTATATTATATGATATAATCAATGTGATAGAAATACCTAGGCTATGTTACATCATGCAACCTCCTCGCTTCAGCCTTTTAGCCTTGCTGAACAATCTGTACCAAGAACAACTGGATCCTTACACAAGCGAAAATAAGTGTGTGATAACATATGGAAAAGCGGAGTGCAGATTTATGACTAATGGCAGTAAGACAGCATACAGCATGCCTTGTGTGTGTTTAGGTTTAGGATGCTCTTTCCCCAAACCCCTATAATCTCTGCTATGCTATGGATCACAAAATCTCTTGTTTCTGTGTGTTTGGGTATCTGTGTGTCGGCATGCATGAGACTGGCATTGCAGGGAGGATTATTGTTTACTCCTCACACATCACTTCTCTGGGAGATAAATCTCTGTGGCAGGATGCTCCATTATGCACTGTCCTTTGTTGTGATGTGTACTTCTAGTGCCCCCTTTGTCCCTACTGTGTAATTTTGGAAATGCTCAAACACAATGGCGAGATGCATCATTGAAAGCTTCATTCATAGACAATCAGAGGTGTCTGAGATATCACATGACAAATGAAAGACCAAATGGAGGGAGACCAATTCATAGTCTTCCCTCCAGTTTCATTGTGGGGGAGAAAAAAAAAAAGTATTTTGTCTCATATTTTGTCTTTATGTTTTTTTTTTTTTTTTTTTTTTTTTTTTTTCAATGGAACTGATTTCAAGGACTGTGCTGTGTGAGACCAGGGGAAAGAAAAATTGTCCAGTGGAGTCACATCTCTTAATGACATTACTCTGATCACAGTTTTATCTTTTGATGAGGACACTTGTAATCAAATGTGTCAGCCTGCATTTAATCGTGCCGTTTGATGCTGTGGCGTTTGGTCTTGCTCAGCCTCCTGAAGTTTTTAGCAATCATGAACTCAAGTCAAATTAATATCACAGAGCCAATACAAGGTAAATCATCCTATAGTCTGCCAGTACTACACAGTCTTAAAGTACGAGGACAGACACCTGAACAAGATGAAAGCTGATCATAGGGAGAGAGACTGCAATGTATATTGACCCTGTGTGATTTTTTCCCCTTAATGTTGAAAAACTGGTCCTCAGTGTTTATGAGCTCTTAGAAAGACATCAACCTGATGTCAGTACTCTGATTAGAAGCGTTATGAACCTGTTTTAATGAGCATCCATCCCCACAGTGACAGGTAGAGACAAAAGAGAAAGAGGGAGGGTATGCATGGCCTGTATACACATGTACAGTATGAGGCCAAGATGAGAGTGTAAATGAGCTGAAGTGATATTGAGACTGAAATTCAGGTATGAATGCAATCATGCTGCAGACTCTACTACATTAATAGGAGATAAGAGATGTACTGTAATCATCCCCAAAACTAGGCTCTAGGTCACTAAGTATATTAAGTTAATAAAGTTAAGTCAATAAAAGATAAATAAAAGTTCATGAAATAGAATGTCTGCTCAAATCTGCATTTTCTTTTTTTCAGTATGTGCAAACTATACTTGCAATTACTGCTGTTGTGCCAGTATTCTGGTTATATTTGTCATGTGATTTTATTGCCTTTAAGGAAGATCCATCATCTGTAGGATCAATTATGTGTTTTAGTAATAATGTGCAAAGCACAACTTAATATGATGAGGTCTTTAATTAATTACCACATTTGAGCATGCTTAATGCTCTCTGCATGGTGCAATTACAAATGATAATTTATTATAGAATAAGGACTGTTTCAGTGGGGTTTTATTATTATTATTATTATTATTATTATTATTTTTCTACAGCCAAAACATCTCAAACCTGTCATAACCTATTGTTATTGTTTATTGAAATTCCAAATTGACATTTATACCACCTTGGTTATCATTTATGGGCCTATTAAAAAGTTAATTGAGTTCAGACTATATCCCTGACACACTTTAGTATATCCACTGAGCAACTGCTGTAAAAGCTAAGTTTGTCTCTGCTCATTGTTTTCAGATGTGCTTTTCCTATTTCTTATTTAGCTTGTTATAAAACCTTCTTTTTCTAGGGAAGATGTGGTTCATGTTTTAAGACGTGTTTTTCCTAGTCCTTAAATAGCTTGTGCAGTCAATAGATTCATAGATGCTACAGTCAACAGCAAACCTCTAGCGCTGGCAAATCGTATCCACAGACAATTTCCATATTTGCCTCCGTGTATTTTGTGCTTCAGACTTGGAACAGCCACAAATACAATAAAGCAAAAGTACAAAGAATACTGAATACCTCATTGTCCCATTTTTCCCAGATGCAAATGCCCTGTGTTACTGTGAGGGTCAGTGCAAGTTGCTTGTACATTACTCTGTCTCTTTGTTCTTGGTGTGTACTATCACAATATATCCATAAATGAGCAGTCTTGCAGAGCAGGAATTTTAATTTCTAAAAAGTTAGTAATGGTAAGGATAAGGTGAAAAAGCCGGGGTTCATTCCGAAGAGGATCAAACTTGGAGGTTGAAGCTACAATAAGTTTCATGCATAACATGCAGTTTACTGCATTTCAAAACAAACAATTTTAAATTAATTAATGCAAAATGTTCTGAATCCCATTTTGGGCCTCAGTGATTCTGGGCTTTATTATAATGGTCAGAACTTTTGACCAAAACAGAGAAGTTAGTTTGTATCTATCCCGTGTTATTTATGATACTACGCGGTGCTGAACAGCCTTCTTCTGCACTACCGCAGTGTATTGTACCATACTGTGCTGGAGGACTTGTGCGGGGTGCATCTGAGGATCAAATGCAACCCTCATAAACACTTGAATATCTCTCTGTGGATGCTACGTCCCCAAGACAGTCCAAGGGATTAGGCGAGTAAAACACTTTTGTGCATGAGAGCAAACTCATCTGCCAGAATAGCAGCCTGCTGCAGTGTAGTTAACTTTTTGCTCATTTAAATAGACCACAGTACGCTCAGGCACACAGTTTTTAGATTCCTCCAACAACACGAGCTCACACAATGAGGCTAGGTCTTCAGCCTTATATGCTGAACACCATCTGTCGAAGAGGATCCCTTTCTCCCTGACAAAGTCAACGTAGGTCTGGCTTGATGTCTTTTTAAGGCTTTGGAAATGCTGCCTATAAGTAGGGCTGAGCAATATAGTGATGTCATATGGATATTGTGATTTGAAACTAGATATTGTTGTGGGATTTCAGATGTTCTAATATGATATGTTCTTTAAAGGCAACATTACAGTAAGGGAATGTAATTTTCTGAACTTATTGGTCTGTTGTAGCTGTTTTATTGCTTGTCTCTACTTGCTTTATTGTCATCATATCCACATTACTGATAATCGTTTAGCTAAAATCTTATAAAATATCAGAAAGCCCCAACAGTTATCCCGACAGTTATAGATAGGGTTACACATGAAGGTATTTTGTCAAACATATCACGATATTTGATTTTGACCAGGTTGCCCTGCCCTATCTATAAGCTCATATGCTCTCAAAACAGCACGTTCAACCTTCTCATCCACTAGACTGTCTTCAATAGAGAGAGAAAAACAAGCCTTAGCAGTCAGCTTACACTGCAAAAGTATTGCCCACACATCTTTTAGCCAATGTAAAGCAGCGGCAACGCGCCTAAGTAGGACTCAACCTCAGATTCTCGAAAAACAGGGACCAAAGAAATATTTTTACTCACATCAAATGTAACAGTGGAATCTGATGATAACCGTGCAGAAGTAGGAACCGTTGCCGATGTCCCAGAATCTGCCTTACCCTCTGCAATTCTAGCTGACGCATCTTAATAGCTGTGTCTGCCTCCAATTTTCTTATCTCCAACTCCCTCCAGAGCTGAAACTCTCGCTCCTCTCTGCAAACCAGCAGTTTTTCCTAAGCCTCCAGCTGAAGACAAACTAAACGCACTTTTAGCCAGGCATCTAACCTAGAGCCAGGAGATGACTCTACAGAGAGAGGATCGAACCATTTCCTTCCGTCTCACTACTCTTCGCTCCAGGAGTAAAACTAACAGGCTGCTGCTCGGTCACCTCTCCCAGCCAATGATCAGCAAGACCTTCACCCGAGGGCTCTGTCGTTTCAGAGCGGCCCGTACCCAAGGACGCTGTCGCCGGAGCCCAAGCCGCCAAACCAGGAGGTCCCATAGATGCCTGTAAGTTGAAAACTCCATTATTAATCAAACCGATTAAAAGGACAGGTTCCTTTTTAGAGACAGGAATACCATTACAGTGATGTTGAAGGGTTTTTAATGCAGTAAGTCATAGTATTTTTTTTTTTTTTTTTTGACAAATTGTAGTGTTAAACTTGTGTTTAATGTTTAATTGATGTAATTATGGTTATATTCATGCTTGTGTTGAAAATGTATCTGGAAATTAATCAAATACATTTTTGTATTTTGTATATACAGACAATTTTTTATTTATTTATTTACAAAGCAGTTTCTCCTTACATGCCATATAATCAAATAAAATGGTGTCTGTAGCAGCACAGTAGCACCAAAATGAATTCATAATGCCTTAAAATGAGAGTGGAAAATCACTACAACCAACAACCCCATGCATGTAAACTGTGGATGTTAAATTTGTTTCCTTATTCTAAATAATAAAGGTAAGGTAAGGTAAGCTTTATTTATCCCGCATAGGGGAAACTGTTTTTACCACCAGCAGAGACAGAAAAACAAACAAAAAACATGACATGACATGATACACAACAAAAACAATAGGACAATAGAAACCAATGAGACGATCTAGAAGTAGGACATGAATTGTAAAGAGAGGACATGATAAGATAACACAGAAGCGTGCAAGATTTAAAAAAAAAAAAAAAAAAAAGAATAAATACTGAATAAATACCAAAGAAAGCTATGCAGCAATGCCAAATCTGAACCTAACAATGTTTGTTAAAATACCTGACAGCCGCAGGAACAAAAGACTTCCTAAAACGTTCAGTGGAGCACCGAGGCATCACAAGACGCTCACTAAAAGAGCTTCCGAGACCCATAAAAACATTGTGCAAAGGATGGTTTTCGTAGCACAGAATCAGTTTTAATTTACACCTTGCTCTTTCTGAAATCAATAATGAGTTCTTTAGTTTTTCCTACATTAAGCTTCAAAAAATTTGAGTCGCACCAGTCGACAAAAGAATGGACCTCGTTCCTGTAGGTCGTTGCCTTTGTTGAGCAAGCCCACTGGGGCTGTGTCATCTGAAAACTTTTGTAGCAAGCAGGATGGCTGACTATGTCTATAGTCTGTAGTGTAAAGAGTAAATAAGAAAGGAGATAAAACTGTGCCCTGTGGCGCTCCAGTGTTTGTTAAGATAGTGTCAGAGATTTTGTTGTCAAGTCTGACAAACTGAGGTCGGGACAGAAGATAATCAAGAATCCAGGCAATTGTGCTGTTGTGCAATTTAAAATCAATCAATTTGTTAGCTAAAATGTGTGGCTGTATTGTGTTAAAAGCGCTAGAAAAATAAAAAAACATGATCCTAACAGAGCTGGCAGGGGTTTCAAGATGACTATAAATATTGTGAAGCATAAATAATAAAGCATCATCAACACCAACACCCTTCCTGTAAGCAAACTGAAGAGGATCCTGAAAGGCAGACACCTGCCTCGTCAAGTGATCCAAAACTACCCTCTCAAAGCACTTCATAATGTGAGATGTCAGGGCTATAGGTCTCAAGTTGGCAAGGTCACAAGACACATTGGTTTTCTTTGGAATAGGAACAAGGCAGGATGTTTTCCACATGGCTGGAATTTTAGCAGAAGATAAAGACAAAGAAAACAATGAGTGGAAGACTGAGCACAGCTGGTCAGAGCAAACCTTATGAGTTTGTGGTTGAACACCATCAGGACCTGCTGCCTTATTGGCTTTAATGCGCTTTAACTGCTTGCGGATCTCCTCGGTGTCCAAACTAATAGCTGGGCTACAGTCCTCAGAGCTAGCCTGTTAAAGAAAGGAAAGAATTTCCTCATGTGAGGATGAAAAATCCAATTTGTCAAACCTGGCAAAAAACTGGTTGGCATCATCAGCTTTAATTCCAGAACCACAAAAACTGGAGTTACTGATCCCATAGCCAGTGATAGATTTCATACCTTTCCAGAGCCCTCTAGTGTTACTATTGCACAGGTGACCTTCGACTCTTTCTTTATATTTTGCCTTGCCCTGTCTAATGATTGCTTTCAATTCCCTTTGAGCATCTTTAATCCTGTCTTTGTTACCACTGTAAAAGGCAGCTTTCTTCCTATTAATAGCAGCTTTAACATCGTTGGTCACCCATGGTTTATTATTGGGGAAAGACTGGACCTTTTTGCAGGGAATAACAGACTCAACACAGAAATTAATGTAACAGGTGACTTTATCAGAAATACTGTCCACATCATTGTCACCGTCAAAAAACACAGTCCAATCTGTGCATTCAAAGCATCCTCTAAGAGTTTCACAAGCATCTTCTGACCAGATGCGCACAACTCTGGACGTGGTCGGCAGTCTACGTATCGCTGGCATGTATCTGGACATCAACAATACCAGGTTATGGTCCGAGTTGCCCAGCGGCGGGAGAACTTTAGCCACAAAGCCCTCCTTAACGTTAGTATAAAACAAATCAATAGTCCTGTCTCCTCTCGTTGGACATGACACCATTTGTTTAAAAGATGGTAGAGTGGAGGAGAGAGAACAGTGATTAAAATCCCCATTGATGATAACCAGCGCATCAGGAGAGGAGCGCTGTAAGTCTTGCGTAATCCTTGATATTATCTCTGTTGCCAACCTCTCGTTACCCGACGGAGGAATATAGACAACTAAAACAATCACATGGGAGAACTCCCTGGGCAAATAATAGGGACGACAACTTACTGCGAGGAGCTCAATGTTCGGGTCGCATATTCCTTCCTTTACCGTAACATGGTTTGGATGACACCACCGCTCATTCACATATATGCAGACACCCCCGCCTTGCTTTTTGCCCGTGCGTCCTCGATCTCTGTCCATCCGATGGAGTGTAAAGCCGTCCAATTTCACGTGTGACTCTGGTATCCTGTCGGACAACCACGTCTCCGAAAAGCAGAGTAAACTGCTACGCCGGTACAGTCGGTCACACTTCAGGCAGGCAGACAACTCATCCACTTTGTTCACAAGTGAGCGTACGTTCCCCATGATGACAGAGGGTAGAACCGGTCTAAATCCACGCCGGCTATTTCGAACCCGGACGCCCCCTTCTGCGGCCCCTCTTTCTAGCTTTTGTCTTGACCCTGGTTCCCGGAGGATCAGGATCAAGAACATTGGGATCCGGCGTAGTTGGTGTGGGAGGCCGCAGGCTAAGGAGCGTTTGCCGGCTATAGGTAATGACGGGCAGGCCTGCTGACACACTCCTGACTTGGAGTGTTTGCTCAGCCTCCCAGACGATTAATGTCCACAGCAGCAGAGTACAAGCAAACGCATGATTTTTACATGCAGCCATAATCATGTCGTCAAGAGTTGATCCCACAGATCGAACACATGGGCCGTAGAAAAACACACATAAAAACAACTAAAACAGAAATCACAGACGTGCACAGGTGGTAGAGTCGCCGGCAAGGGGGCGGCGCCCAAAAAAGCAGTGATACTGTGGAATCCCCTCAGCCACTTTGACCGATGGATTAGAAAATCAGTAATTTGGTTCAATATAAATATAATGGCTTATAAAATATTAGAAGACAAGTGTCTCTGTGCTGGTGAAAATATATATTTTTTGACACCAAGGTTTGTTTGGTTTTATTTCTGTAGTTTCAACATGGTGAGTCCCCTAGACTGTAAAGCATCATCAGCCATCATCGACATGACTGGCATTGGCCACGTGAGTTTATTTCCCAATACCAAGTTTGTAGCCTTGTTTGTTGAAATGAAATCGGTACGTCGTGGTTTGTTGCAGCTTTAGTAGTGTTGAACACGGGATCACATCTGTGCAAGATAGATACACAGGCGGTTAGAAAATGGTGATGGGTGGCGAGGTTTCTTCCATTTATTTTTATGATTGTAACATGGATTTGTTCTTCACAAAGTTGCATTATCAGGAAAAGAATAGAGTGTGTCCCCTGGATGGGTTGCTTGTGAGTTTACAGCATCTTTTTGGATTTTAACGCATCAGAGATGCAGGACGTGCCATCTTTCATGTGATTATCAAACTGACCCAAAGAAGGATTAGCCACAATCCTGTCCAGATCAAATACTGCTATAGCCTGCTCACCAAGCACAAACAGAGTGACAGCATAATACAGCCTGAAGCTAACAATGTCGTATTTGCAGCTAGAAGCAACAGCAACAGTAGTCTCATTGTGACAATTCACCAATATAGACAACGATTCACACCCACCAGTGGCAAACACGCTAAAGTTGATGCCGGATGCCACACAAACAGACAATAGGCAAGATTATTGTTATCTGCTGATAATCAAATATTCATCCCAGTGATTTAATTGTAGTTCTTCCGCTAAAGACGCCACTACATTATATCAGTAAACGTAGATATGAGTGCCCTGTTGTGTTTTTGTTCACTCTGTGTAGCTCCACAGAAATAACTAAAATGACCAAGTCTGAAGAATGATTTTAAAAACTGAAACCTTTAAAAAAAAAAAAAAAAGGCAGTGGTTTTATTAACCAAAAACAACGTTCAAACAGAGGAGGGAAACAAAAGTCCTGGGGATATTAGCAAGGAGGAAACAAACTGAAAAACTAAGTGGTGTACACAGCCTCCCAGCAAACTGCTACCAGCAACAACTCCCACATTCAATGACAATTTTAGTTTTTATACCCCTCCTACCCTAATTGGACTAAACTCATAAACTCTTCCCCTCTGGATAAAATTATGCTCCCCCCACCCTTAATTAGTCAACAGTGTCTGCTCACACAGAAAGAGAAAGAGACCCTCCATTCTGTTTTGGCAAAGATCGCCAATGAGCACAATGACACTAGTAGGAAAATGGGGAAATCAAAATCGGCAAACTTCACCAATGTTAAGCCACACTGCACACATAAGCACACAAGTTAAGGAAACCTGGTTTATTTGATTTCTTATTGTTTAAATTAACAGGCAAGCAAGTAATTAATGGTTCCACCCTGTATCCAACAGATTGCTGTAGGAAATTCAGGGATTCTGGACATATGAGAAGGTGTAGAGCGAACCGTTTCACACACAGCCTAATGTGTAACCATCAACCAAAACAATGTGCATTTATCAGCAAAGCACCAGCGTCATTAGGCAAAGGCAGGTGCCCTTTCTTTTTTTTTTTCCTCACCGCTGCCGCTCACAGGAGTGAACCAAAATTGCTGGGTCTCTGTAAAGCGCCCTGAGGTAACTTCTGCAACAATTTGGTGCTATACAAATAAAATTGAATTGAACTGAATATACTGCGATGTCAAGTGGTAGTTGGCAGAGGGACAGTTTTTTTTTTTTTTTTTTTCTGTCTCCCTGGCTTTCTTTCAAATGCATCTTCCTGACTTGTGCTTCCTACATCCATTTTGTTCTTGCTTTCTCTCTCTCGTCAGGGGAGTCCCACCAGTTCCCAAGCCAGCCCTCATGATTAATTACACAATTCCCCAAAAGTGCAACTTCAGATGTTTACTCTGTCAAAACATCACATTCATTTTCCATGGATGTGGATGCATGCCACTTTCTCTCAGTCCTGTTTCTGCCACTTGGAGATGGGCTGAAATGGAAAGGGGGCTCGTGAGGGGCGGAGAGCCAGCAGAGGGGAAGATGCAGTTGAAGAGTTTGCAGTCACACAACCAAAGCACAAACACAACAGTAAATACAGTAAATTCAGTTGGCATGCAGGAGAAAATGCCTTGGTCGGCTGTTCATAGTGTTGAGGAATTTAATTTTCATTTGGATATTATCAACCGAGGATGCTGACTAAACACGAGGAATGACACGCTGCCCTGAAAGTGATGTCAAGATCAAGGTGGTGATTAATGGAACATTTGGTCTTTGAATAATCTATTACTTCTGCAGGCTCCCTGTTTACTGCAATTTCACCAGACATAAAAGCACTCACCATAAGCTATGTTCAATATCTACATTGATTCAGCCTCTCTTTCTTTGTCTCTGACTTCCCTCTGCACTCGGAGGGCTTTCTGTTTTTTCTTTTTTTTTTTTTTTTTTCCAGTTTGCCTTTTCTTTGTGTTTTTTTTTTTCAGTTAAGTTTGTTTTCATGCTGTACATTTTTTCATCCTCTGGCCAGTAATAACAGAGGAATTCCACCTTGGCCCATCAAGATGCTCTCTAAAGTTCTCATTTTTTTAAAAATTTATTTTACCATGTCATCACAAATAGATAAAGCTGTTGCAAGCAGACATGACATTGACATCGTACAGTAAAGTTGGAAAATCTTTCGCTAAAGAAATGAAGCCAAAGAATTGGAAAATAGCTGCATCAAGAGGTGGCTGTGTGGATCATGTATATTCTGGTATTTCAGAGCAAATGTTAATTGCAAGATTGGCTCGAACTCTGTCTGCAGTTTGCTGGAACTCTTTTCATATTATACCTGCAGCTCCAGAACCTGAACCTGGCACAGCTTGTGGTGTCATGCAAGTTGCATAAATTCTGAAGACATATTTTTAGAATAGCAGCAAGTAAACAAGCTAATTAAAGAGGAAATCTGAAGAGATTCAAAGACAAAGACAAAAAAGTGAATTTTGAAACGAAGAAATCTCAGCAGCTGACCAAGTAATCACTGAGACATTGGTATTAAACTTAGACCATCAAGTCTATCAACTTTCTGCTGATCCCCTACTGTCATTTTGTACTATGGAACAATAAAAACCTTCCTTAAAGCACATAAATTTCTCTTCTGACCACTGTTCTATTGAAATATTTATCCTTAAATATGAATTACTACACATGGTCCAGCTATAGTCTAATTATTGTTAAATTTATACATTGACCATAAGCAACCTGAAATAGCAGTAAGCCCAGTAGGAAGCCCAGTAAGTTCTGCATCTAAATCAACAAGCTTATTAATTTTCAAGAACTGCAGCAAAAGTAAGTGAAAGCTGTTATCCAAAATTTGTGTCAAATTGCCATGGTATAAGCAGGATAATCCACTTAGAGGTGTGTGTTGAGGAGATTTTGATGCAACCACCCTCTGCCAAAGAGTTTCTAATGCAACCACGTCAGAAGGTTCTCTGCCTCCATGTTGTATATTAAAAACCTTAACACACGCACCACCTGACATCCTGACAATAATTATTTTAATAGAAAAGGGCTTCTAGACCTCCATTTTTGCTAAGCAACGCCTGCATTGCAGCACGTCGCTTTAAAAAAATAAGGTCGGTGCGAAGTTAAGCGTGCAGTGCTGCTTCTGGGACGCTTCCCCTCGCAGGGCACGCCGCCACTGTAGCAGGTCCAATTGATTCACACTGGAGGAGCTCAGCAGCAATGGCTGCTCGCCTGTGCTCATGTGGGGCTCTCTTCCAGTGTAGTTTGAGGGTTAGGTTCAGAGGGATTATAATCAGCGGCGAACATAACTGTAGTGAGGTTTAAATATCTTGCCGGCTACCTTTGATCTTTGGACCTGGCATTCTGTGATTCTGTCAAAATGTGCTGCTGTCCATCCACAAATATTTTGCTCATTATAATAGTGACTGTAAGAATAAACAATGCACATGAGCTTTGCACATTATCAATCTTCTGCATATATTTTACGTACATATGGAGAGTTTTTATCAGGTGAATTGCTATGCACATATCTAAATATCCCCTCATTCTGCAGATCTTACCCACAGAAGTAGATTGTTGGTATGTTCAATTCAATTCAATTTTATTTATTTATATAGCCCAAAATCACAAATTACAAATTTGTCTCATGTTGTTGTCTTTATAAAGTACATCTGTACACCTAGACTCTTGTTAGACCTGATGCCCACCTGGCATCACTAAAAAAAGCACATGCTATTTTTCTTCTGCCTCTTCATGTTCTTGGAGCCAAGGCAACCCTGTTACCATATTGGTAGCTGCCAACAATTTAAACATGTATAATATCACTTCAGTTATATGAAGCTGAGGCCTGTACCATAAAGTTGGATTAACATACCCGGGGTTTTTCTTAGTTATCTGGCTTCACTTAACCAGACATCCACACTCCGGATTTTCGGTACCATAAAGCCGGCTATCAACTCGCTAATTCAATCCAGGCTTTTCCAATCTAGATCTGTGCGCGCTCACATAAAAAGGGCGGTGTTTGCTGCATGCGACCAATCACAGACAAGGAAAAATCCACCCGAGCCGCATACTTTACGACGGAGGAGCAGACAATAATCTGAAATAAATACAAGGAATATAAATCCATCATCCAGGCAAAAAGCAACACAGTTGCAGCTGCCAAGAGCTGCAAGGAATGTGGGCAAAAAATCACCGACTGTGTCAATGCGAAAATTAGTCTGATTCTAATATTACTTCCCCACCATGACGGCACGAGTAGATCTGACTACAGTAACATTTGTGTGTTCAATAAATGAATGCGTCTCCCACTCAGCCATACACTCCTGCAGAGGATCTGGCCCTCTCTAACAGTGAGGGTCGACCCTCACTGGAGGTCTGACCTCAGTTTGAGTTTTGTCAGAATCGTCACTTTGATTCAACTGATTTTGATATTTCATTTTATAAATCATCTGACGCCTCGTGTTTATTCTGCTGGTTAAAATATTATTTCACTGTCACTTAAAGACTGTAAAACATTTGGCATCAACTCTCATGTGGACTTTTCAGGGCAGACACCCAGACTAAATATGAGCGAACTAGTGGAAACCTAAAGGAGCCCAGAGGCTGGCATGTATTTTATCAGACTTTTATTTAACCCTCTGAATTAAATTCCCCTCATTTATTTTATTTTTATTATTTAATATTTTTAAAAATCACTACATCAGTCTACAAGATCAATTTTTGGTTGGACAGTGTAGAGTCATGAGTAAAAAAAAAAAAAAAAAAAAGAATTCCTTATTCTTCTCTTCTAACCCTAACCCTAACCCTAACCCTAACCCTTGAAAAAATGTGAGAGAAAAACAAATAGAATTAAAATAAGAAGCCTAAGTAAAATGTATTAATTTATAAAAGAAGAAGAAGAAAGAGGGAAAAAATACTCGGGCTAACTTGGAAAAAAAAGGTGCACAAGTTGTGAACCTAGATCAACTGGGTTATCATCAAATGGGCAGGCCATTTTCCAAGAGAATTGATTGGTCAGTAGGTGGGGCTTTTCTACCTGCTGAGCTCTTATCCTTAGCTTAACCTGCTCTGGAGCAGGTTAGGTGTTCAGAGTATGTTACCATGGCAACATACCCTGATAAAAAGTAAGCCACCTTTATGGTACAGAAAACCCAGGGTTAAGCCTGAAGTTAGCTCGCTAAACTGAAATCCAGCTTTATGGTACAGGCCTCAGATTTCTGTGCTTCTTTATTTTCCTGCCGATGTGATTCTCCCTCATGAAAAATAGTTCTGCACGGCATGCACAAAATATTAAATACCTTACAAATACTTGGTTGCTTTTCTTGTTGGAATCTGCAGTAAGATATTAAGCAATTGTATGGATTTTTTTCTTTTTATTTTTGATTAATGCAACCTAAATAGCATTTGCGAGCCAGCTGTTTTAAGTCAAAATAATGCAATGTTATAAAAGACTACATCAAAACAACAAAAACAAGCAAAATGTTTCAAAAATTCCTTTCTTTCTATACTCTGACTATCTAATAAATCAAAAATGAGGCAAAAAAGGCAACGTCAGAAAAATTTAAGAGCTCTATTTTTGTTAATCAAGATCCACAGCCCAAAGTGTGGTTTAATGCCAACTATACAGAGGGCTGTGATGTTGTGCTTTTGTTGTTTCATGGTGCTATTTTCAAAGGTGTGGTGCATTTGGGCATGGGCTAGGATTAAGATGAATGTATTGTCAGTGGATGTGGTAGGGATTGGTGATGAATTAACCAATCAACCAGCCCCTTTTCTTCCCTCCATGACAGAAAACCACCTGGACCATTTCAAACAAAGAAAATGTTTCTTCCACGAAGAAACTGAAAGTGCAGTATCACCGACAGCTCTTGGCACTAGAAATAGGCAACTCAAGGCAGATGATCTAAAATTTTCTCGTGAGGATATAAATGGTTGAGTCAGTGATTGTTCTGGTTCCATGAGACTTGTTGCCCAATGATGAAAATGTTTCAGTGATATCAGAAGTTAGATCACAGAGAAGCTGTGGTATGGGAGCCTCCTCCAGGCACTCCTTCACTGGTCCAGATGACGTGGCTGCCACCATAAACTTGAGCCAAACAGTTTGAGAGGCATGGAAGTCGTTATTACAGGTGAAAAATTGCTTACTGTGTACCATTTCAAAGGTCAATTATGATAAAATACGATCCATATTGTGAGATCTTCTGCTGCAGTTACACACTTTTCCACCGATTATTTTGAAGAGCGATTAGATTGTCTAGCAGGGAAATGAGGTCTAAAGCATCCATATGTAATTCAGTTCATTCAACTGTTACAAAATATTATTTTCATAAATACAGCAAGGGGATGTGATTGAGCGATGAAAATATTGTATTCATGGTGACAAAGAGGCAGACTTCATAAAGAATAAAAAAAAAAAAAATGTAATCTACTTTGTTAACCAGTCACTGAGGATAAATTTATATAGATATTATTGTTTGTGCATGAAGCACAACAGTTTTGGTGATATCATTTGACCATTTATGCGTTGGAATGCATAAACAATGCACTGGAACGTTTTCCATCTTGAGGCTACTATAGTATAACACACAAGCGTAGCACATAAAAAAGGTTCTGTGATTTCTGAGATGTATAGTTGGATGCACCTCAGCCCACCAAACTGACACAAAAATAGCACAAAATGTGCATGTGTTGCAGACCTTGTCCATTTGCACACATCACAGTCATATATGGCACCAAAATTGCAGTTCACCACAGGCTTGATAACGACACAGTCCCTACTGCACCTCTTCTCCCACCTCGGCGTGAGGCGCGTCTCTCTCTGTCTACCACCTTGCTGTGAGGCATGTCTCCAAAATACCAAACGGGCTCAGGTAAACCATCACAGCTGCTCAAAAAATGCCACTTCACCAGCAAGGGGCTGCACCTTGTACAAAAAAAAAAAAAAGGATCTTCACAAAATGTCTGTAAATGTGCAGAATATTTTCATCAGGGTCTAACAACAAACTAAATCTGTAAGACTGAAATTATTAATGACATCCATGTTATTAACATTGGAAATTGTGTTCATTGTTAAATCAAATTTTGAGTGCAGGACTCTTACTTGAGTATTTTGCATTACAACACGTCCTTAAATAAAGGATTTGTGTGCTATTTCCAATACTGGTTGTGACCTGTTAGGCCTCTTCACTTGTTAAGCCCACAAAAAATGAAATGTTCTCTGGCACTGAGGTGTTTTGTTGTTGTTTGTGGTCTAAATACAAGATTGCTACTGCATAGCACAAACAAATTGCGCTTGTATACAACTCCAGTGCAATTAGCATTTTGATCCATAGACGTTAAGATAATGTACTTTGCGTGCATTAGTGATATGCACACTAAAAATGATCAGATCTGCTAACACCACATGGGGTCTAGCACGCAGAGCGGGCAATTTTTAAATACCATGTCGCTTTTGCTCCATTGTGCCTAACAAGATAAATACCTAACTTTAGGGACTGTGCGGGGATTCTCTCCGTTGAAGGATGTTTTGATTTTGCAGATGGTGCATGGGGCCTGTGAGGAATGGGCTTAATCCCCTATTTATGCAATAGGCTTTCTGAGAGAGACGTAAAGGAGGACATTGTGACAGGAGCTTTCCAGGCCTCACATACACTGGGACTCAGAGGGAGCATGCATCTGTCTTACGGAGCACTTCGTATGCTTATCTTAATTGATGGCAAGCTATTTCTGGCTGCCACGCAATAGCCCCTCACATTATTCTCACTCCCCTTGTATCCTCACCCCTCTTGTTCCTTTCTGCTTTCCCTTCCCTCTTTTTTTGTTTATCTCACTCCCTCTCTCTAGCCCTCCTATTCATTTCCCCACTCACTCACTCCCTCCCTCTTTCTCTGAATCTCCCTGTATCTCCCCAGTTCTTCCAGGGTGATTTATTGGCTCTGGTCTACCTGGTCTGAATTCCTCCCCACATTATGGAAATCCTGTGATGCTTAATGCTAGGAGTGATGCAGGCAAGTTCCCCAGGGGAACTCAGCACAGGCCAAAACTCTGCATTTAAATAGGTACCCCTCCAGCTCTGGATCAGCTGGATCACAGACACACACACACACACACACACACACACACACACACAAACACACAAACACAAGGGTATCACATGGTTAAATGCTGCAGATGTCATACAAAATGTCTGATGTCTTCAGTCTTTCAATTACGATTTCAGGGCATCAGCTTTCACACTGTACCAATTGTTTCGAATTTAATCTCCCACCCCCCGACTCCCACACTGATCTTGCATCTTGAACAGTACAAGAATTGGATTAATTTGAATGGATATTGGTGAAAACACTGGAAATGATTTACTGGCTTGTCTCTGATAAATATTGGTATTGATACCTATGTCCCCTATTCTACGTGGCTCATTGACAGCTCAATTTGTCAAAACCTCCTGCTGGTTGTGCATGTTTTCAATGCACCCACATCTCACATTACAGTTGAAAATGATGACTGGATTTTGCATTCAGACTGAAATTGCAATGATTTTTTGACATGACAAAATTGAGACAGCAAAGTTGGACCTTGGACCCTCTCCACAGTTTGCCTGTCCCACTGGCAAATGGCACTTACCTATTCAGAATAATTTAATTTTAATATCTTCTTTTTTGTGTGTCTTATGTTTAAAATACTTAAGTCCTATTAGCTGCAGTTTAATATTCAAGGGAAAGAAAGAGTATGTATTGCATGTATTATGACATATTATGAGCTTCTTCATCAAAATGGATAAACCAGGATTGTCGGTGCATTTACAAGAGTGAATATGAAGTAACACATTGTGGCAGTTGAGGTTGAATATGCCCACATACATCAGAAGCGTTCATGAAGCAAAAACAGCCTGGCACATTAATAGTGAAACAATTATTTCAGCTGATGGTCTCAGAGCAATTTAAAATAAGTGCAATAATAAAAAAGCTTAACTTCCTCAGTTACCAAAATTACAAACAGCCAGCAGAAAAGAGGTCAAAGGTCAGAGCAATACTGTGTAATTCTGTGGTGCTATATAAGTTTTTGGGGTTTTTTTTGATAAGGGGAGGAGGAGGACATTGGCACTTCCTGACAGAATTCCCAGCCTAATCTGAACATGCAGAGCGACTCTGCTGCTCTGGCGTGGAATGGGAAGCCATAAGAAAGATAAGAATGGAGAACAGGTGGGAAAATGATCAGGACTACAGAATGGTCTGAAGCTGGTATGTGCACAGACAGACTCCAGCATATGCTAGGACATATCCCCCCTGCCTACATAATTTATTATGTCCTGACCCCAGTTGTAGCTTACAATAAATTTGCTTACTCATAACATTGGTGGGCAACAGTAAGATGTACAGTAGGTGTGCTGAGATCATATTGACTGCCATCATTTTTAGGTCTACGGCATACATGTCTGAGACTGGTTAAAGGTTATGTAGGCCTATAAAGAGTGTGTCCAAGCCAAACTCAATGCACTGAGAAAAAATCTGGTCATCCCAGCTGCTCCAGGGGCTGTAATCTCATTTGTTAAATCTGTTCATTTCATCACTACTGTAGCTACAGAATGACAAATCCCTATTCCCGTGTTATACTGTCATTGGAACCTGTATGAGCAAGTGGGTGGGAGGGACTTAATCTCAGGTGGGTGCTGTGAGGTGTTTGAGGTCAAATTTTGAATGAAATTCTCACTCTACAATGTTACCTATGCTTTAAATGCTGCTGAGAGCATGCAGTTATTGTCTGAAATTCCTAACGTGATGTAACATTCATTTCTTTCTTTATTCAATTAATTATTTATCGTACAAAGTACCTAGCTAGTTTGTGGTCCACACAGAACCCTCACCACAGGCCCTATCTTCCTAACAAACCTATAATAACTACCAACAATACATGTAGCTGATCTGACAGGACTATAGCCCCCAATTTGGTGCAACATGTTAAGATGGATGAGGTGATTCATAAGGTTGGACCAAGTCTGACACCTCCTGCCACCCAGTCCTGGGCATCATAGGTTGCCTCATGGTTCCATGTTAACTCGGAAATAGTAACATGACGAGGCGTGTTGTTCTTCAGGGTTGTGGCAGTTAATTATACATTTAGACATCACTGTCAATTTTATTCTCATCACTACACTCACTAAAATAATCAAATATTAGGCTACATACCGGAAACTCCATACAAACAGTATACAGATGGAGTGAACTGGCAGGGCACTCAGCTCCCTTACTCTGTTTACTGAGGTCAGGGCAAGCAACAAAGCTGTCTTTAATGACAACGTCTTCAGATGGGAGCACAATAGTGGCTCGTATGCAGCCTTCACCAGGGCCTCAAGCACTAATGGCGATTCCGATTGCGATGCAGAGACATGCATCACAGGGCGTTGTCTCCTCACCCCCTGCAGGAAACGCTTCATAAGGTGGTGGGGGAAGACATTTGTATCACCAAAGCCCTTGTGCCAGGACAAAATGGCTGCTGCATATATTCAGATAGTGGCATGGGATAGCCCTTTCTCCAGCAGATACTGCTAAAAGGAATGAATCAATCCAACTGAGCATATCAGGGGATTTAACCTACTTTCGTCATGCCAATGTAGGTATCCCAACCATTTTGCCTTGTGATAGACAATGGAGGATCCCGCTCATGCTGCTGGAGCTGAAACTGAAACTGGATAGTCTGGAAAAAAGTGTTCAGATAATCCTGTCTGTTCTAGCCTATCCCTCTCAGGAGCCAAGCTTGGAGAGGATGGTCTTCCGAGGGCAGTGCACCTATTGCACCCATTCTCTGTTACAGGGCTTACCAACACTGTTGGATTTCTGCAGGGCGGGGCTGCTGACCTCTGTGTTATCTCTGTGTCTGTCATGAGAGGGAATGACTGACACGTCCTGTTTCTGCAACAGGTCTCAGATTGTGCAGGAACTTGTTGCTTGAAGGAAAATTCTTTATGCAGGGGCTTGCTGTAGTCTTTCAGCAGTTTTGACCTTCATTGTTAACACATTGCAGCCTGCATGCTGGGATTCTTCAGTGGCAGGAGCTTATCTACACATGCCCTACAGCTTGACTGGATTGACTTTTCTTCACGTCGACCTTGCCCAGTATCCCAGTGATTACTACTGCTGTCTCTGACATGACAAGAACAGCAACTATAAACATTTCTGCTGCCTCAACTAATATTATAATGACTGATCCTATGTTCTCTCCACTGCATTCTTCTTTTTCATTTGATCACTGGTGTGAATTAATCCATGCCTCCCTGATCATGGGCAGTGCTGTGCATGGCATTTTCAATAACTGGACTGAGAACATCATACAGTATAGTTAAGTATTTTGCACTACGATTTTGGACCTGAGAGCCTCTTCCTTGACGTTCATAGATTTATGTCAGCTGAAAGAATAATTTTGTCATTTCACATTGTTTTACATTGCATTGACAGTAATCCGGGAGGGACACAAAAGCAAACCATGAGAAGATGCCAAGCAAGAAGACCAGGAACATAAGAAGGCAAAAAGAAGGTAATGCCACTGAATCCACATGTCTGCACACTCATCTAGAGGTTCAGTGACTTCCACTGGGAGCTGATCTTTCACTCACCCACTCATTCCTTTCTTATATTTCTATGTTATTAACACCATGACTGCTACTACTAGTAACCTACTATTATTAGTACTTCTGTTACTATTACTACTACTACTTATGTTGATATGTTTTTATTATTCCATTACTACTATCAAATACAGGTTACAAACTGTAAATATACAGTATGTTTTGGACAAAACAGTAACTAGTACTGGACTGTAAATTCAGTACAGAAATACAGTAATACAAAACAAAACAACATTTACCAGTGAAGCTGCGGCCAATTAATCACTGAAAGATTGAAGTGTGAAAACTTTTCCAGTGAATGTCTCAAAATGAATGTGGTATCAGTTTATAGATAGATAGATAGATAGATAGATAGATAGACCAGACGCCATATATGCTTCGTGTTCGGTATGTCTCAGAATGTAAACACCTACCCTTGGTGGATATTTAACATGCTGACGTGAACCAAGCACAGTAATTAGGGATGCACATTTTAAGGAATTCTCTTGATAGGTTTTCATGAACATTATGAATGATTAATAACAAACAAGATGGGCTTAAAATAGGTGAACCGATGAGCATAACAAAAACATAAAGCCATTTATATTTTAATAAGGCTTGCTAATGGCACCTATCTCTGTTCCCAAGTGATGCAATGACAATAACAACTAGCTTACAAGTGATTCAGAAGCTTAAAGGCCTTAAGGAACTTAAATTATTAAATAATATTTTATAATCATCATGTTGCATTTGAAAACACTGATAACGCAACATTAATTCCCTCCTGATGGAAAACGAAAACACATACTCCCTCTAGGAATGAAAATCAAACACTTGTGCCCTCTTGTGTAGAATTTTAACAGTAACTGAATTCCTGCAAAAAGTCAAGTTAGGCCTACTACTGAGACTGCAAACCGGTCAACCGATCATTAACAGATATGCTTGTCTGATTCTTAACAGCAAAAAAATCAATCATGGATTAATCTTTAACAATCCTCATGGTGAAACTCAAAAGTTCACCAACTTCTAACAAGACTGTAGCTGGCTCTTCATCACTCAAAAATCCTACTTTTCATTCAATATGTACTGGGCCAGGAAAAATGAGATGGTGGTGGTCAGACAGAAGTTTCTATCCCAGTGTTTCATGGTCGCTGGTGGAGATCAATAGAAGTGAAGTCAGACAGTCCTGTAGATGATCATTTGCCAACTTCAACTTATCCATCTCCAGTGCAGCTCCAACCTCTGTCACCACAGGTGTCTTTCCCCTCTGGACTCAACTGTTGGAGGTGTTAAGTTTTGAAGAAGCATAGCTCTGTTCTCCCTGATTAGTTCTCCAATGAACTGCTGTGCATCCATTTGTCTTGTTTGTCTGTGTCTTGTTCATCCGTCCATTCATCACAGTGGCATAACTTTCAAATGGACAAATGGATGCTTTCCTACAAATTTGGTGGGAAGGCTGGTTTTGGGCCAAGGAAGAAGTAGTTTGCTTTTTTCAACCACAGGCCAAAAAAGGGACGTGGCTGTGGCACATCACAGAACGGATGCTGATGTAAAAAGATGTCACTTCATCACGTAACATACCACAAATGGTACGGTTGACGAACCACTGATGGGGAACAACGTTTATTTTTTTAGTTTGTTCCAGTCTACACTTACTCACCCCTCCTTCCCTCTCTAGCCAGTCAAATAAATGAGCCATGCATGCTACTGCAATATTTGTAGTTTGTTTACTTATTTATTTTTACATTAGACATTAGATAGATAGATGTTTCATGGTATCATGTGCATATATACAATACTACAGTGGGACACAAGTATTCCATGAAACAGAGACTGGGGCATGAGTGTAAAGGATGAGTTGACATAGCAAATGACTGTCTAGGAAAGGAAGAAAATCGCTAGTTTAAAGGTAGCCACATTAGGCCATGGGTCGAGTCCCTCTATCTGCTTTAGTTTTTAATTTAGTATTTCCCCATCAAGGGTCTAGCTAATTTTACAGTATTGTGTAGATTAATTGTTTATAAAACACACAATAAAATGTTTTGAACGCAAAAGTTGGACATTTTTAATAAAACGTAGAAAGAAGTTCACGAAACCGATCTAAAATGTTAACCAATCAAAGCTCGCCTAACTTTACCATGAAATTCACTTGGCCAATCACGTTCGTCATACCAGAGGAAACCGGAAATCCTACGACTGGCACTGTTGTAAACAAGAAGAAAACCGAAGGTAAGATAATGTGATGATTGTTTAACATATTCTTATAAAAATGGACGCAGACTAGAGAATGAGCCGTGTTTATGATAGCACACATATAATACTAAGCATCCATAGTTTATCATTATAACGTTAGTGAAATGTTAGAACGACATGCAAACGACATCAGACAACATGCCGGAAAGTTTACCAGAGGGCTGTACTACGAAGCAGGTTTAGTGGGTTAGTGAGGTATGTTGAGTCTAAAGCCAGGCTTTCCTGTATCACAAAGGTGGCTCTCTTTTAACCCGGCTAGATCACCATGGTAACTTATGCTTAACTCATAACTGGTCCCGACCAGGTTATGAGCTAAGTTTAACCCCGGCTATAAAAGCGGCGCTATCTCACCCAGGTGAAATCACAAAGTAATTTTTGTCCGGTGATTAGTGGCACATATGCAGGTATACTATTAGTGGTGCACAGACTTCACGTTTGTTAGAAATATTCCGCTAGCCTGATAGTGAACACAAAGCCTGGGGATGTTGAGCCTCCTTCATAGTACAGCCCTCAGAAGCTCATAATTTAGCGATAATTTTTGGGTTGAGTTACAGTTGGTTATTTTTTCTAATTCTCTCTTAAATGTTTTAGGCTTAAGGTAACAGTTAATGTAGATTGTTGGGCCAGTTGGGTTTGAATCTTGGATGCTGTGACGTCGCTGACATCGTCTGGCGGTGGTTCTCTAAACATGGTAATGTTTTTTTTTTTTTTTAAGTGTTTTTATTCTAACACAGTATTGACTTAAATAAATCTACCGAGCCCTCTAATGAATATTTGAACAGAACATCTTAGATTAATATGGTATAAAACTAATTAGTTATGATTATTCTTTAGTGACTATAGATGTCTGTGTGTTTCAGGCTATGGAGTGTAAGGTGAGAGGAGCAGGCGCTGACATATGGATCTGGGAATTTATAATGAAGAGAAGTGGACTGTGTCAAAGGAGCTGACATTAGTGGATAGTCTTTTTTTCCAGAGGGTGGCCAAGTTCTTGGTCTGCAGTTTTATTTATATTAAATGTTGCAATTGCTTATTCTGTGATTGGACTGAAGAGGTTAACCGAAAGCTACAGCAGGTGATTTTACTGATCACCTCACCTCCAAGCAGAGAGAGGGGACTAATCAGTGAAATCACCTGGTGGAGTTTTCGGTTGGAATGAAAACCTGCAGCCTCTCAGCCCTCCATGGCACCAGTTTGACACCTCTGACCCATTGCTTCATGTGTTCCGTCATCCTGTTTAGTCTGTGGTGTAATACTATGTGATAATATACTTTGAATATAGCACTCTAAAGTTTTATTTCATCATAAATACTGGCTAATATGCTTTGCACTGTTGAAATTGATGTATTTTGCACTGGTTATGTCCAGCTTTTTAGTAAAAATCTTGATATAGTGTTAACTATATGCATTAAACCTTTTTATATTTTATACAAACCTTCATCTTCTTTGGCTGCTTTTTCTTTGGATATATTGATTGATTGACTGATTGATCGATAGATAGTTTTATTAGCTTGTGATGAAAAACAGTTAATAACAGTAAAGCTTAAACAGTAAGTCATGCAACTTCTTTACATCAGAGTCCAAGGTAATCAATTCATCGTGATTTAGAGACATACAGTTGTTCTATGCTAAGCAATAAAATGCATCGCTTATGCATGCATACTTTTAACTTTAATGTGGTGTAGCGTATAGATGAGACACAAACAGTATGAATGCCAATGTACATTTTATTTGAACAATCATTTGACATTGTAGGTAAAAGACACTCATATGATAAACCTACCCAGGTAACAACTGTGCTGTTGGAGTGAAAAGACGAGAATGCATGTCAACGTTATTACGTGGATGAATTATTGACATTAACCCCAACCCTTGACGGAAATAGCGTGAATTTTCGGTAATAATTGGCAACACAAAAGTAGCCCTACAATGTTAGGAATTAATTATTTAGTAGCCTATATTATACCTTTAGCGAGTTTGTGGGGAAAAATATATATATTATACTTATTTTAAGACATTTAAGAGCCGTCATTTTAGCCTTGTAGATTGTAAACTTCCTGGTTGTCAAGGAGACCCTGTTAGTAGCCCGGTACATTTGCCTGCTTAAAATGGTAAAGTTTAGATTGTTCGCGTTCGTTAATGTCCACGAGTCAAAGTGTAAACATTTGTTTACAGTGCTTGTAAGAATTTTATCTGTATAATGTGAAAAAATATTGTAGGGCGGGGAGTGGAGAAATACGAAATTCACAATTCCAGCCCTCGGCCCACGGCCTACATGAACAATGTTTATTTTCTCCTTTTCATTTTTGTATCCTTACGATGCTTGATTGCTGTGCTATTCTCTCTTTTACTGTTTTTGTCATCCCCCACAATTCACCTACATCTCACCCATCCTTTCCCTTTTTTCTCCTTTCCTTTCCTTCTCAATTTAATTCTCTCTCTCTCTCTCTCTCTCTCTCTCTCTCTCTCTCTATGTGTCTCTCTAAGGAGATTGAACTAGAGAGGTGATGGTTTGTTAGGCTTCAGGCTGCTTGGACTTGTTTCATTCGGAGTCTGCTCCATCATCCGTCTGATGGAAGCCATGAGAGTGATGGATTGGACAGATGTGAGACAGAAATCATAATGGTTCAGACAGTGTGTGTATGTGATATGAAATGTATCTGAGAGATCACTTTGCAGCATTTATTCATAAATCATATTCTGAACTGAATACCTTAGACTGAACACCTTAAAGAATACTAGAAGTCGACAGTACTAACTCTAAATCGATACTTCAGTGTTTCCTTGTTTTATGAGTGAAGTGGTTCACAGTTTGAAGCAGGCGTTCTGTGTGTTTCACCAATCAGTGAAGGTCATCCCTGCAAGCCCCAGCCCCAGTGTTTCTGGGCTTTTGGATAATTCTACACTCCTTACAGGCTCTCTGCTGGGGGGCTAAAAAAATGTCCTCAGAACTAAATTCAGCAGAAAAGGGGCTAAAGTGGCTGTAGTTCCACTTAGCCTCCTATTGCCACTGATTGATGACATACTGTCAGAGCCTCATGAATCTGCAGTGTTCTTCACTCTTGACCTGAAAAGCACATATCACCAAGTACAACTACATGAAGACAGCCAGGGACTAAGCGCCTTCATTACACATGACAGCCTCTGCAGTTTGCTGCAGAGTTCCCTATGGTCTCAGCTCGGTGCCTGCTGCTTTACAGGAAACGATGACAACAAGCCTCAGTGGCCTCGAGGGAGTGCAGTGTTATTTGGATGATGTGATCATCCATGGGCCGTCAGAAAGCGGCCTGAACACCACCCTTTGAGCTGTTCTGCACAGGATCAATGATGCTGGCCTGAAGCTCAGCACTGACAAATACCAGTTCTGGAAGACTACCTTGAGCTTTCTGGGTTATAGACTCAGGGGATTCACCCTGAGGACTCTCACGTCACTGCTATCCTTAGGGCTATTCCCTCTGCTAATGCTGCTACATTATGTTCTTTGCTGGGACTCAATGCATGGTATAGCAAGTTTGTCCCCAACTGTGCAAAACTTGTGAAGCCCTCAACGTATGTATGAGAGCCCCTCTATGTAAAGGTCTGTGTGTTTCCGCAGCACAAGCAAGCTTTGACAAAAGCTGAAATTGTCAACAGCCATGAATATGTCATTGTTGATGACAGTGGGGAGGCAAAGACTGTTGCTTTTGCATCCCACTGCTTGGTTGAGGAAGAAGATTACCACTACATTTGCACCATCATGCCCTTGTGGTTGTTCTGACTCCTGAAGGATATAACCAAGCAGGTGTGCATTTAGCTAGGTGGTCTGCACACATCATGGAGTTTGACTATGTCCAGAGTAGACCAGGCTCATTGAACAATATTGCTCTACACTACAACATTTGCACTATGATTTTAACTACCCTTAGTACCATTCCTAAGGAGGATTTTTAGTCTTCCTGCTATGCCTGTCTGGTGCTCTCAAAGCTCTGTGCAGCCATAAGTCATGAACTTGCTGTTGTTGATGGTTGTCTCCTTGGGTCTTAGCAGAGAAACCTCATACACATTGCTTACAAGACGTATCAGGCATCATTTGCACAAAACAACACCTGAAAGAAGTCTACTGGTGACCAAAAATGGAGGCTCAGATACTGTTTATATATACTGTTTATACCTATATATATATATATATATATATATACTGTTATATATCTTATATATCTTATATTCTATATTCTTATATTCTATATTTACACTTATATTTACACTTCTTTTTCTGGTCTTTTTTGGCTTATACCGGGACCTGAGTGCTAATTTCGTACCACTAGCATGTAAGTGTGAACTGGTATGACAATAAAGTTCCTTGAATCCTTGAATCCTTGAATAATGATAAGGGAATATACTACATGCAGACAGCATGACAAATCCTCTGTTACACTGGCAGCTCCACTTCAGCCTGTACACCTTCAAGTGGCTGCCTGGGAGAAAGTTGCCGTTGACCCTGTGGGACCCTTTGAGCTTACATCAGCAGACTGCAGGTATACTATCACTCCTGTGGACTACTTCAATAAATGGCCTGAACTCTGCACCCAGAGCTGATCCAGTTATAGTTGGCACCTATTGCAAACCTTTCTGGCCTTGAAGGGGTCTCTGCTCTCTGTGGTGCTTCCCAAGATTTCTTCCATTTTTCCCTGTTCCACCTTTGGTTTTTTGGGGGGAGTTTTTTCTTACTCGCCATGGGGATTAAGTCAGGGGGTGTCATCCTGTCATCCTAATATGGGGCTCTAAATAAACTTGATTTAAACTTCACCCATTTTTTGTTAGTCAGAATGTATGATGTTTTAGATGGTGTAGGCTTTGGAAGGAAAACTGATGTTGTGACAGTTCATAAATGATGAAAAACTTGTTGACTTTTGAACATCTTAATAGTAGAATAGCAAGTTTTGATTATGATTGTATGGCTGAAAAGAACAAGCCAAAGTGATTCTGAATCTCAGAACAAATGAAAATGCTATCAAACAGAGAGCTATTACATAGTCGTCACAATCCACACTGGAAGATGTTCTTCCTGCTAAGGGAAATATGAAGTATAACCTAGGTTATAAAGTGATTTGGTGTGTTTTTAAAGCAGCTTATTATAGACCACCATACCTTGTATAAATCACTCCGAGACAGGCTGCTCATCCCTAAACATAACATGATTGTGTTGTTTGGACCACTTGTAAAGTTATGGTGTATGAGTTTTGAAAGCAAGCACTGTCCTCAGAAAGGTCAAGCTTGTGTTGTCTGTAATTTTAAAAAATATATCTAAGCTGGAAATTGGGGAATCGATTATCAATTGCAAAGTCATGAATTATGAAGCAAAAAAAAAAAAAAATGTTAATCATCTATTTAGAAGCATTAAACAAGATAATAGGAGGGTTAAACAGCTGGTCTCTTTGCTTATTTCATTTCAAAATAACACATTTTTAACACACCAAATGTGTCTATCTGAGGACATTCACTGTGTGAATAGTATTAACACAATTACATCACACAATTCATTGTGTTAGACTACTCAACAAAGGGACTGTGTTCAGTAACACAACATGTGTGTTATAGCTTGTGTTATCATCAATACATCTTTTTTATAAATGGACAAGAACTGCGTGCATACACACAAACACACACACACACACACACACACAATGTTGAAATTTAGCTCAAATTGCTTATTTTATTAAAAAAGAGGAGAAATATGATAGATTATTACAATTCATCTTAGATTGAATTATTCGGCCAGGGAGTTAATTGTATTAAAAGCTTATATAATAACTGAGAGGAATTACTTTTCTTGTTGGCCAGGCAAGAAAAGAAATGGGGATATTACTTTAGTTATTATTATACCCATTCATTTTAAATCAAGCAAGGCAAGCAGATCTTTTTTGGTTAAGTAACCGATTTGGAAGCATAATTGTCACCGAGTGTAAGGACTGTGCCACTGTTTCTGTTGGGAGCAAGCACCTCACAACAAACCCAGGAGAGGATTAAGATTTTTTAAAAATACGTCTTTATTACAAAAGTTAAAAGCAGAATAAAAAGATACTCCAGAGAGTCCAATGTAAACGGAGAGTCCAACAATCGCTGTGGTCCACAATGAGTCTTCATCCAATGGGTCCCCGTGCAGTAGAGGCCCAGTATCTTGGGGGATAAGTACAACAAAATATCCGTCAGGACCACTTAACCACCTACAAGTCGCTAGCCGGACTGGCTGGTTTAGGGCAAAAATAGTAGCTTTTTGGGTGGGAGTTTACAAAATAAACACAGCAAATCAACCAAGCAAATAAACCAAAAAAAATCCAACCAAGGCAACTACTGAATAACAAATAGGAGGTCGAAACTTCCATGCAACTTAATAAAACCCAACCCAAAATTACTGGGGTTTTTGTCCCTGTAGCGACTAATGGCGGGATGCCCAAAGTTAAAGGTAGTTCCCCAGGATAAAAAGTTGTAATAAAATAGCTGGCCACAGCAGTTGCAGATGGTATACTAGGCAATATGTTTATAGGGATAATAGAGGGGTACTTAGCTGGAGGAAGGGTGGAACGTGTCCCCACCCCTCCACTTTCATCCACGGCTTCCCCCTCTTGCCCCGTGCGTCTCCGTTGTCTCTCTCCGGGCGTATGGCGACCTGTCCGTCCAGGGTGGCTGCGGCAGCTTCCTCCGTTCCGGCAACCGGTACACGCGTCCGCGAGGTAAACCACCCACTGTCCGCCGCGCCAGGACCAAGATGTCCGTCTGCTGTAACAGCCGTCCCAATGCGTTCCTCCACGGTGTTTCCCTGGTGTACCAGCTGCTGTCGACTCAGCCGCGCTCTTCGTTCTGCTCGTCTGCCGTCACCTAAAAAAGAAATGCAGACAAAGAGACCCCAAACTGCCCACACCTGTGGCCTAATTACTCACACGTGCCGTGCATCCAGGGGAGTGTGTCAATTACGGCAGGCAGGCGCATGCGCACACACACACACACACACACACACACACGTCACCCTGTGACACCCCCCCACACCAAAGGGTTCTAGTCCCTAGAACACTCATCCCTCATCTATATCTAAGAGGGGGGTTACCCAGGTTGGACCTGTGGGAGCGTCTTAGTACTGGGCCGGCGTCTGCCTCCTCCGGTGCCCTGCCCTGGCCTGTCTGGAACATCAACCCCCAAGTTGGCAAAGGGGGCCCAGAGGTCCTACGGCTGGCAGATTGGGACGGTTCTGGCATGGGGTACAATAGGCAGGGGCGAAGGTGGTTACGATGGAGGGTGCGCTCAGGCCCGTCTTTCCCTTCGGGTCTGATGTTGTAGACAGGGAGGCTTGCATCAGGACGGCCAACTACCACATAGATTCGATTTTCCCACCGGTCACTCAGCTTCCCTTTGCCTGGTCTTCTGTGGTCCAGCACTAGGACGCGTTCACCTGGAAGCAATGGGGCATCTCGAGCAGTTTTGTCATACAACCTTTTATTCTTCTCCGCGGCCTTTCGGAGGTTTTCAGATGTCTTGCTGTAAGCATATGACAGCTGCTCAGCATGCCTTGCAACCCACTCAGTAGTGGTGATTGCTGTTTGCGCCCCTGTCGTGCCGGTCACCATCTCAATCGGCAGCCTTGTGTGGCGGCCGAACATTAAGTATGTGGGTGCGTATCCTGTGGAACTATGAATACTGTTGTTATAGGCATGAACTAACCCAGGTAAGTATTCTGGCCATCTATTTTGTTTCTCTGCTTCCAAAGTGCCAAGCAAATTTAGCAGGGTCTGGTTAAATCGTTCACACCCCCCATTTCCCTGAGGGTGGTAAGGGGTAGTATGACTCTTGCGACAGCCATAAAGGTTACACAATTCTGCAATCACTTTTGACTCAAAATTGGGGCCTTGATCTGAATGCAAGATCTCTGGACAGCCAAAAGGCTGTATAACATGATTCCCCAGGGCACGGGCAGTGGTGGTGGCTGTTTGATCAGCAGTGGGAATAGCCCAGGCATATTTAGTGAACAGGTCTGTTACAACTAAAATGTTCTGATACCGGTCGGTGGGCCGGCTCAGGGTCAGAAAATCCATGGACACAATATTTAATGGTGCTTTGGGCACAATGGGGACTAATGGGGCCCTAGTCTCTGGCTTAGCCTTTCGCAATACACACCGGGGGCAGGTTTGAGTCCAAGAACTAACAGTTTCTTCCATACCTGACCAGTAGAACCCCCTTCGAAGTAGTGACATCACCCTCTCCACCCCCTGATGGCCCGTTTCAGAGTGGTAGGCCTCCCACAGGGCCTTTGTCTGGTCTACAGGCACAACCACCTGTTGGAGAGTCTCATGAGTTAATGAGTCTTTTACACTACGGCATAACACACCATCTCTCAGGTACAGCCGCCTCCAGTGGTTCAAAAGTTTCTTTACCGGTTCAGGAAGTTTGACACGTTCGGGGCCTTTAGGTAACCAACCTCTGTGAAGGTACTCCCTCACAAGTCGGAGTGTGTCGTCCTTCCCTTGCAGCTCTTCCCAGCGACGCGGGTCCCACCCCCAGCCTGTGGGTACCATCTCCGCCGAGGCCCCGGGAGCAATCACTACTCCGACCAGCAATTCCTCTTCGGGCATCGGTTCCGCTGGGTCTTGTTCTGAGTGTGAAATAGGCAACCTGGACAATACATCGGCATTAGTGTGGTCCCTCCCTGGTCTGTATTTTATGGTATAATCAAAATTCGCCAGCTGAGCAGCCCACCTCTGTTCGACAGCCGCCAGTTTTGCTGTCTGCAGGTGTACGAGTGGGTTGTTATCAGTTACCACAGTCACTTTGGCACCCCACAGATAGTCCTTAAACTTTTCCACAATGGCCCATTTCATTGCAAGCAGTTCAAGCTTAAATGAACTATAATTGGAGTCATTACGCTCTGCAGGACGGAGGCTGCGGCTGGCATAGGCTATGACCTTTTCCTGGCCGTCCTGTTCCTGTGCCAGGACCGCCCCCAAACCTAAATGGCTAGCATCAGTATACAGGGTAAAGGGGCGTGTAAAATCAGCATAGGCCAATATCGGTGCTTTAAGCAGTTCTTGTTTTAGCAACTGGAAGGCAGCCTCACACTCATTAGTCCAGTTAATGGGCGGCGACCCACCCCTTTGCCTGCGGCTCTTACCCACCAAAAGTTCATGAAGGGGCTTAGCAATCTTAGAAAAATCCTTGATAAAGCGCCGGTAATACCCCACAAACCCCAAAAAGGAGTGTACCTGCTTCGCTGTTGTCGGTGGGCTCCAGTCTTGGACTGCGGCCACTTTCTCGGGGTCAGGCGACACACCTTGTCCACTCACCACATGGCCCAAGAACTTAACTTCCTTCTGAAGGAATTGGCACTTTTCTGGTCTGAGCTTCAAGCCATAGCGCGCCAGGGACTGGAACACTGTCTCTAGATGATGCAGATGTGTTGCAAAATCAGGGGAAAAGATTACCACATCATCAAGATAAACCAAGGCAGATTCAGTTAATTGGTTATCCAAACACCTTTGCATCAGCCTCTGGAATGTGGCTGGTGCATTACATAGCCCGAACGGCATCCGTTCAAACTGAAAGAGGCCAAGGGGAGTTGTAAACGCCGTCTTCTCCTTATCTCTTTCCTCCAGCTCCACCTGCCAGTAGCCACTGGCAAGATCTAATGTGGTGTACCATTCGGCCCTGGTCAGGCTGGTGAGGGAGTCTTCGATGCGTGGGAGGGGAAAAGCATCCTTGTGTGTCACACTATTCAGCTTGCGGTAATCCACGCAGAACCGCCAGGCACCACATTTCTTTTGGACTAGGACAATTGGTGCGGCCCAGGGGCTACAGCTCTCCTTGATAACACCTTTATCCAACATACCTTGTAACAAGGTGCGCATCTCCTTGTAGAGGGTAGGGGGCAGCGGTCTAAACCTCTCACGGATAGGGGCAGCATCACCTGTAGGAATATGATGTTTAGCAATGTCAGTGCGGCCATAATCTTCTTCATGAGCAGAAAAGACATGTTGCCACTTAGCCAAGAGTTGGTTGAGCTGCTGTTGTTGTTCCTCACTCAGGTGGTCACTATGGGGTAAAAGGCTGGCCAACTTGTCCGCCTCCACTGAGTCCTGCCCCTGACCAGCCTGGACGACCCCCACCTCTACCACCCCTGGACTCACTTCCATGAGAGAGACGTCAGTGCCCTCCCTCACACTCAGTGGATCCACAGCAGAGACCGTGGCTAACTTTTGGAGTTTGTACAGAGAGACTGGGTAGGGGTTAACGTTACGCACCCGCACAGGAACCCTCCCCCCTTTTACCCTTACTAGGGCCCTAGATACCTCGACTCCTATGTCTCCTCCAAAAGGCTCCACTAGGGCACAGGGGTTCTCGAGGCCTGGTGGTGCTGACACTCGGGCCCACAGCAGGGCCTCACTCTGGGCTGGAACAGTCACTGCATAGCGGCAGGCAACCCGGGCGGTGCCTTCCCACTGTTCTTTTGCCTCCGCAGCTTGGATCCTCCTGCAGTCCGCGAACACATTCTCCCACTCTTTTCCAAGGTTTCGTACCTGAGGATTTGGGCAGAGCCTGTCTCGTTCATTAAACATTTGGTCCCAACAGCCCCAGATCACATTCATCCCCAGAAGGGCTTTATGCTTTCCCAGGCAGTCATCTTTCACTATGACAATTCCACGTGATGGCACTGTTATCCCCCCAACAATGAAATCTGCAACCATATATCCAACATAGGGGATTTTAAGTCCGTTGGCAGCCCGTAGGGTCAACCATGGGAGGTCTCCGTTATTAGTCTGTTTATCTTCAAAGAGTTCTTTACATAGACTTTCGCTAAATAATGTGACCTGGGAACCAGTGTCTACCAAACATTTAACATCTACGTTGTCTACTTTAACCTCTGCTACAGGGCAAGCTCTAGCAATGGTGGCCTCTGCTAGGTTGTGGATAGGGTCGCATTTGGGGGGTCCGGTCACTTGACCCACAGTGACCGGCGGAACTAAAAACCCTGTGGTGCCTCCCTGCGGGGGCAATGACGCCTAATATGGCCTGGTTCGCCACACTGATTGCAAATAGGGTGGCCACGTGAATCCCACTTAAACTCCTGGTTATTGGATGGGGCTCTGAACCTCTGCCTCGACCTACCAGGATCGTCTGAATAGGCCCTAGGCCGAGATGTGGATACAGGAGGGCATGGAGAACTATTCATTTCTGCTCGCAACTCATTTACAAGTGCCTTTGCTGTTTCTGTCAGTTGTTCTTTCACCTCTTTAAGTATCTCCCTACGAAATTCTTGTTTCCAGTCATTAGCATCCTTTGGTAGAGAGGGGTTAGGTCCACTTACAGCTAAGCATGAAGGTTCTACTGACCATTTATCATCCTGTTCTTCTTCTAATGCAAGGGCTTCCAGTTTTACCTCGTCAAATGACAGAGCTTGACGTTTCCTTACTTGGCGCCTCAGCTCTTGCCTGATGGGCCCCTCTCGTAGTCCCATGATGAACTGATCACGCAGAAGAATGTCACTGTGTTCCAGGCCTGTAGCATCTTTGCGCTTCAGCCTAAAAAACAGTTCTCTGAGGCGAAGAGAGAAGGACCTAAGGGACTGGTTAGGTTCCTGTCTACAATTAAAAAATTGTGCTCTTAGGACAGATACATGTGTGGTGTCACCATACAGCGTAGACAATACAGCAAATATTTTCTGTGGGGTATTTCTACCAGTTTTCTCTAGAGTCAATATTTCTCTTTTTGCCTCGCCATCCAAAAACCCCATAACCAAGTCTGCTTTTTGGGCATCATTGAGTGGCTGGAAGCTTAACATGGTCTCCATTTGCGCTTGCCATTCTCCCAATTTGACCTCCGACCCAGAGCCACCAAATCTCTGTACCCATGACATTCCCATAACAAAGGGCATCATTGTAGCTTGCTGACCTGCAGCCTGTTCTGCGGCTGACTGTTCCTCCCCAGGCATGTTGTAAGGTGGAATTGCTCAACCCAACAGAAATCCTGCCGAACAACGCCAAAATGTCACCGAGTGTAAGGACTGTGCCACTGTTTCTGTTGGGAGCAAGCACCTCACAACAAACCCAGGAGAGGATTAAGATCTTTTAAAAATACGTATTTATTACAAAAGTTAAAAGCAGAATAAAAAGATACTCCAGAGAGTCCAATGTAAACGGAGAGTCCAACAATCGCTGTGGTCCACAATGAGTCTTCATCCAATGGGTCCCCGTGCAGTAGAGGCCCAGTATCTTGGGGGATAAGTACAACAAAATATCCGTCAGGACCACTTAACCACCTACAAGTCGCTAGCCGGACTGGCTGGTTTAGGGCAAAAATAGTAGCTTTTTGGGTGGGAGTTTACAAAATAAACACAGCAAATCAACCAAGCAAATAAACCAAAAAAAATCCAACCAAGGCAACTACTGAATAACAAATAGGAGGTCGAAACTTCCATGCAACTTAATAAAACCCAACCCAAAATTACTGGGGTTTTTGTCCCTGTAGCGACTAATGGCGGGATGCCCAAAGTTAAAAGGTAGTTCCCCAGGATAAAAAGTTGTAATAAAATAGCTGGCCACAGCAGTTGCAGATGGTATACTAGGCAATATGTTTATAGGGATAATAGAGGGGTACTTAGCTGGAGGAAGGGTGGAACGTGTCCCCACCCCTCCACTTTCATCCACGGCTTCCCCCTCTTGCCCCGTGCGTCTCCGTTGTCTCTCTCCGGGCGTATGGCGACCTGTCCGTCCAGGGTGGCTGCGGCAGCTTCCTCCGTTCCGGCAACCGGTACACGCGTCCGCGAGGTAAACCACCCACTGTCCGCCGCGCCAGGACCAAGATGTCCGTCTGCTGTAACAGCCGTCCCAATGCGTTCCTCCACGGTGTTTCCCTGGTGTACCAGCTGCTGTCGACTCAGCCGCGCTCTTCGTTCTGCTCGTCTGCCGTCACCTAAAAAAGAAATGCAGACAAAGAGACCCCAAACTGCCCACACCTGTGGCCTAATTACTCACACGTGCCGTGCATCCAGGGGAGTGTGTCAATTACGGCAGGCAGGCGCATGCGCACACACACACACACACACACACACACACGTCACCCTGTGACATAATAACCCACTTGGACAACAGACGTGAGTTACACAGACTTCATTCAAAGGCAAGTAAAATGGAAAACACGATATTTGCAAAATCTGATCTCAGAATCTAGGAGAGTTTTTTTCTGGTGTCAGGTTTAGAAACAGTCTGATGTTTGAATACAGTCTGGACAGGGACGTGCTGCTCATGAAGACGCTCCAGAGTTGTAAAAGTGGAATTCCACTATGTGGGACAGTCTGAGTACAGCCTCTTCTTTTTGACTTTAAGCTAAGAAGTTTCCTTCTTAACTACACAGGTTCCCACTGTCAAGTGGTGGAAATGACTTACCATGTCTCTTACTACATTATGGCTTTGGCTACCACAGATAAATACAACCCTGCCTGAACTGCCGACTGTAATGAATGGTGCAGCCAAGGTTGTGGAGGAAGTCCTCATGCAAACTCAACTCTTACACAACCAGGCCCCATTTGCTGATTTTGCCTGATTATCTTTGGGTGATAATGGTTGGAATGTGCCTCTCTAGCATTATGCCGGTGCGAAGGCCTTTTGCCTTCATCTCCGAGGTGGTGGTGGGATAATGCGCTGTCATGATGGAAGATGTGGAAGAAGTTCATGGAGCTGTGATGAGTGAGACACTGATCTTTCTCTGATGATAGCTGCATTTGCAGTTAGTCATACTTGTGTGTGATCGCTTTCTGCAGTGTAGAATGTGATGGTATAACATAGGCTGGCTCGAAAAAACTGATAAGGTACCTGAATTCACATTCATACACTACTGCGATTGGTCTAATGTCTTCACAAAAGGATCAGTTATTTTCTGCTCCTTCTTTGTTCAGTGAGTGGCTTTTGGAGAATTCTCTGATTGTTGACCTCTGCCTGCTGGGTCCTCTGTGCTGCTACTAGTCTGGTCCACCGTCATCAAAACGTATTTACAATAAGTTTTATATGTATCAGTGGGTATAGATATAGAACGATGTATTAAACTGTTGGTAGGAACTATGTTTGAGGTGCCCTAGTATGCAGTTGCAGTGGTCACCGTCTAGTCAAGTCAAGTCAAGTCAAGTCAAGTATAATTTATTTGTCCCAACTTGGGCAATTTGGTTGCAGACAGGTATAAAAAAGACATAAAGGACAACATGTTTCACACACATGCATTCCACAGATCACAGTCTCACTGAATATGTAGAAAAACAGTAGTGCAACAAGAGGCCATCTCAGGTAAAAGTATCAACCACATAATCTCCGACAACAACAAAACAACATCTTCATCATCGTCATTATCAAACTCATAGTTATCGTCAACAACGTCATCAAAATCATAATCATCATCATTACAATCACCACTAACATCATCGTTCCACCAGGTTCAGTTCCCTGATGGAGGTGGGGATGAACGAATGTCTGTACCTGTTCTTTTTCACCTGAGGGGCACATAAACGCACACCGGATGGGAGCCAGACATACTCAGAGCTAAGAGGATGACTGCCGTCTGCACAGATACTCCTAGCTTTCCTTATTACTTGCCTTTTAAATAAACAGTTCAAGTCAACAAACTTAGTCCCCACAATCTTGCTAGCAACCTTCACAATTCCCTGTAGGGCATTTTTGTGTTTAACTCCAAGGTTGCCATACCAACAGACAATGGAGAAAGAAATAATGGATTCTATGAACGATCTGTAGAACAAAGTCATCAAGGTCTTGTCAACTTGAAATGCAGCAAGTTTTCTTAAACAAAAGAGACGCTGCTGGCCTTTCTTGCATAGGGCTTCTGTGTTTAAGTCAAATTTCAATTTGCTATCAAACATAGTGCCCAGATAGGGGAGACTGGGGTAAGATGAGCCATTTTTCATATTTAGGATCACTACATGAAGGCGATCATAGTTTTGTCGCTAACTAACATATCTGCATATATTTCAGGATGTTGTGCATCTCTTCAAACAAACAGAATGAGTGTAAACATAACTGTTTCCATAATATAGCATGTCCAAAAAAAGTGGTCTCGTGGCACAACTTACCCCGTGTATGGGGTAAGTTGAGCCAGGGAGCGGGGTAAGTTGAGCCGTATCCCTACTCACCCCCCACCTTCCTCCCCACCTCCATCCCACCCCTCCCTCACCTTCTCCCTCCCTAAATAACATTCACTTCTTCACATTCATGTGTATTTTTTTTTATTAAACACAATTCAGCAGGTACAATAAACAGCTGTTTTAACATGCCTTAAAATGCGCTTGGGAAGAGAAAATTAACAGCTGTGTTTTTGGAAAGAAAACACTAGAACACTAGTTTCTTGGTGTCCTTGCTGACAGTAAGGTCAGTTATGAGCATATGAACGTAACACATTTGGTGGCAACGGCCACCACTGGCCATGGCCCCATGCCCCCATGCCCACCGGGGGCATGGGGGCATGGGGGAGGGTTAATATTTATTTAATATTTTAGACATATAGGCTACAGCCAAAATACACTTACCCTATACACTTAATAAGTAATTGATATTTATTATTTTATTTATTATTTAATATTTAAGAGATTTAGGCTACAGCCAAAATACACTTATTAAGTGTATGGGCCTCCGGCTCAACTTACCCCTGGCCAAATGGCTCAACTTACCCCAGAGCTACCATTTTTACTTTTTTAGTCCCCACAGCTAAAATGGTGCACTTTTATGCTAGGTTTATGACCTCATGTTGTAGCTCATAGATACCACAACTGATGTATAAAACAACTTTAAAATGATCTATTTTGGTCTTAACACAATTCTCATGAAACTGATGATAGACTGAATTCACTTTTAAGAGTAAAAAATGTTTTTTTGGGAATAAATGTCTAACCACTTTACCCATGTGGTTCTTACCTTCACAGACTCCATGAAATGATGCCTTCCTCCTAAACATTTGGTCACATGATCAATATTTTTTATCGTTTCCTAGCAACAGGGGGTGGCTCAACTTACCCTTTGGCTCAACTTACCCCAGTCTCCCCTACTTGTAACTGCTCACCACATCCACCACTTGACCATTTATAACACTGTTCAGGGGGGCTGCTGGGGCATTATGTCTAAAATCAATACACATGTCCTTCGTTTTGCCAACATTAAGCTGAAGGAAAGCATCTTTACACCAACAAATAAAATCATTTAAAATAGGGCCGTGGCTATCCTCTGCATCTTCAAGAAGGCTGACAATTACAGAATCGTCCGCAAATTTAATAATGTGTCTGTTTGTGTAGTGGCTGCGGCAGTCATCTGTATACAAAATGTACAATAGAGGAGAGAGGACGCAGCCCCGGGGCGAGCCAGTAGATGTGGTCAGCTCTTCTGAGTTGAATTTACCCTCACTATCTGGGTTCTATTAATAAGAAAATCAAACACCCATCCTACAAGGCCTAGATCTAAATTAAAACTGTCAATTAATTTCTCCACCAACAAGTGTGGCTGGATGGTGTTAAAGGCCGAGGAGAAATCAACGAAAAGCAGCCTGGCATGAGTCTTATTGTTTTCCAGATGTTTCAATACATGATTTAGTAAAGTAAGTGAGGCATCTTGAACACCCCTCTTGGTCCTATAAGCGAACTGCAAAGGATCTAAAAGATGCTCTGTCCTGTTTAGGAGCTCTCCTTTAATCAGTGTCTCAAAAGATTTCATAACTAAGGAAGTTAAGGCCACAGGCCTGAAGTCATTTAAAACCTTGGGATGAGGACCTTTGGCCACAGGCACGATAGTAGACTGTTTCCATAATAATGGAACCTTCTGCTGCGAGAGACAACTGAAAAATATGATAAAAAATAGGGCCTAATTGTTCTGCACAGCCAGTAAGCAGATGGCTACAGATTTTATCTGGGCCTGGACTCTTTCTTGGCTTACAGGCTTTAAAGCATTTCACCACACTCCTCTCGTCGAAAGAGGGGATAAAGGGGGGTGCGGACATGAGTCTATTTCTGAGCTCTACATGTGTATCATGAAATGCTTGTGTGTCAAACTGCACATAAAATTTATTTAGTTCCTGAGCCAACTGTAGGTCTGAAAGGTAGCCATTTAACTCTATGGGCTCTAGTTTCCCGGCGCAGCGCGGGGTGGCGCAGTGAGGCGAACCCCGTGGAGAGCTAGTTTCGACCGGTGAAACGGCAGGGGCGGACAGTGTCCAAGTTTCGCAGGCGGAGGTTCACCGAGATGGGAGTGGTGGCGCAGCGGGGGGAGGTGCCGACAGATTCGGCTTGGCGCAGTGACAGTTTCGTGCCAAAAGGCTTCGCCGAGGTGCGCCAAAAGCTCGCCATCTGAAACCATGTCTACTTTCAGCGCAAGGCGGAGCGGAGCTGGCGCAGTGGAAGTTTGGCTGCCTGGCGCACATCACCAAAACCTCACAATCAGCACAAATGGTGCCAGTCTCCTTTGATCTGACATCAGCTGTGACGGGACAGTTGATATGGAGATATATGTATGTGCTGATTGTGATCGTAGCATTGAATAGTGTTTTTTTCGGTATTTATTGCATCGTTCATGTGCCTGACATTCCGGAAGCCTGCCTGTGAGGTTTTGGTGACGTGTCCGCACTGCTCGCCTGTCTCCGCTCCGCGCCTCTCTCCTGGGCTCCGCTCCGCCTGCGGCAATAGACCTCCATGTCAGCTGTGTAAACTTTCATTACGCCTTCACGCAGCGCATTTTAAAGGTGAGGACAGGGGCTCATTTGATTGGTTACATGTGAATCGGCTGTGTCAAACCCACTCCACGCCTTCTCTCCTCCCCTCCGCCGGTAGGAGGGACGGCGGAGTACTTGCGCCACCGAGAACGGCGTGCCAAACTTGGAAAATCCGCCTGGCCACACCCAGTTGGCGAAGCGCATCTGCGCTACGCCCCCGCCTCGCCTGGTCTGCGAAACTAGAGCCCTTACTGTTTAAGCTTTACTGTTATTAACTGTTTTTCATCACAAGTTAATAAAAAGGCATAATCCCCCCCCCCCGGTGGATTTGCCCGTGGCCACAGCCTCCCTATCCAATCGGATCGGTTTCCCAAATCCATCAATTGTCACATCTTTGTCTAAATCTCTGTGTGACAGCCATGTCTCAGTCAGTGCCAGAATACAGGCGTCTCTGAATTCGTGCCTGTAACAAGCCTGCGCCTGCAATTCCTCAGTTTTATTTCGTAAGGACTGGACGTTTGAGAGAAGAGATGGAGGGTAAAGGTATACGAGACAGACATACCCCTCATTTTCAGGCATATCCCACCTCTTCTCCCTCGCTTCCTTGTCCTTAACCCCCGGTTTCTTCTGCCGGTGGATAAAAAAGCCGGTCCTCGTGATCCATGTGCACGGATCCCATCAAAAGCGGGAGAATTAAAGTCCGCCGGAGGAGCACCAACTTTGCTCCACCTGAGAAGAACCTCCCTGGTGTACTGGATCCGAGCAGGGGGACTGGGAGTAGTCAGAGAGCAGCCAGGCTTCCAGGCCAGGTAAAACGCCAGCCAAACAATTTGTAGCGAGAAGAAGTCCATGGTGAGAACGGCGCTATTGCATTCTTTAACAGCTGAACTGTGGGACATTCTTTGAGGCGGCCAATGTTGATTTATATAAAACAATAAAACAGTCTAAAATACACAACGTAGTAACAAACAGACGTAGTAAAACAAACAAACAGACACGCAGAGCCTACACCTGCTGCCGGTCGCTGCATGAGCATGCGCCCCAATTATATTCATGTATTTACAATGACCATGGTATAGACAGTTGTAGTGACCTTCAATTCTTCTTCAACTCATCTCTGTTCAACAAAATCACATATTACAAATTTTCTTCTGGGGAAGGAAAAAAAAAAAAAAAACTTCATCCCTTACATCTTTGCCTTAATTTAGTTTGCACGAATCTATGAATAACCAAATAGTCCCTCCATCCACCCAAATCTCCACCCAGCCCTCCGCTGCTCACAGACCTGCTCACCTTCGATTCTTCTCATCAGACACACAAACCTCTTCTTGTTTCCTGTTTTGCTAGCTAGCTTCTGAACACTGCACAATGGCAAGATGCAATATAGATGTAATTTTACATCTTATATTATGCTTATGTTACATTACATATTGCATGCTATCTCCGGTTTTATGTTCATTCTTTGCCGATTTACTTGTGAAGCACTTAACATAGCATGAGCCCTTGGCTTGACTTTGTTATCCATCAGCTAATAATGTGTTGATAATGTTAGATAAACTTTCGATAAACACTCAGATGTGTCATCAGGAAAAAATATACATATATATTTGAACACTAGAAAGTTTCTGGAGAAAGGCATCTAGTGTACATGGTCATCTGATATTGCATTAGCTAACAATGTAACATTACTTTTAGCAGACAATAATGTTAAAAATGTGATGAAATATGCAAATACATGGTGAGATACTGAGGCTATGTTTGGTTACCGGTCTATGATGTAAGAGACGCGGTAGGCTTGCGTGGCCTATGTCAATCATGTTTTCTGTGAGTGCAACCAGGAAGTAGCGTTTTCACCGCCATGTGCTATGATAAGTAGAGCACATAGAATACATAACTATAGTAGTGGATTTTCTAACAAGAGACATTAAAAATAGAAAAAACACAATTTTAAGTGCAGCGGGTTAATTATGTTGAGCTGTTTTAGCTTTTCTCTCTTGTTCAGGCCTCTGGTTCAGTGGTTCTCCCAGGGGATGACATTATAATTTTGGGGTTGATAATTCATTGGATAGGAAATAATATGTTGCTACTACAAATGAAATACTCGCCTCTCTGCCTTCTCCAGTAATCAAATAAAACAACCTGTGAAGGGACAAAAGGAAATCATTTTATGGTTGAACTCTTCACCACTCTACTTATAATATAGTCTGAAACAGGGAGTGACAAGCAGGCAACCTTTCATTTTTAAATGACAAAAAAAAAATTGGGAAACTGTGCACTAGTTCTTGAGCAAGACATCTTTGCTTTTCCTGACATACACTACCATATAGTTTCCCAAAAGAAAAAAAAAATGCATGTCAGATCAGTTTGATAGGTTATGGTAATGATGAATTTGTGATCCACATAAGGAGCTATGGGAAACAATCTTCTCCATTGGCTTTCAATTTGTTGAAAATAAAAAAAAAAGCATCATTGTCAATTCAGTGTGATGTAACATAATCTCTTACCATGACATGACATGAAAAATTGTGAAGAGCTCCACGAATCAAACAAAGTAAGCTTGCTATAAGCCTTTGTACAACATTTGGGCAAGAAAGGAGTCCCAAAAAGAAAAAAAAAAAAATCAAAACATGGTGGCTCTCATGCCTGATTTCTTAGAGAATGCTGGAATTTCTGTGTGAAAGTCGCATATGTCTCACTAAGTGTTTCCCTCCAATCCCTTCTTCTAGGGGGAGACCCCAAAGATTTGGAGCTCTCCTCAAACCTAAGATAAAATCCCCCACATTTAGGATCAAGTGTGACTGTCAGGTGAGCCTAAACAGTGGCATAGGCCCATGGATTTCAGTCGCTCCACTAAGCAGCTCAACTGCTGACAGAGTTTCCTTTTGTACATCACAGAAGAGCTATTGGTTTTCATACTTCACCTCCTTCAGTCATTGAGCAGCCCTCAACGTTGTCTCTCAATCTCTGAGTCATTTAAGAATTTCATTATAACCGGCCGGGGCTTTGCATTATGATCACGATTGACTTGTCCAATCTAGTACGCTCTCTCTATGATGGGAGGAGAGAGTAATGCATCACATCCGAGGCTTGAGTCAGCCATCCCTTATGGTGGCAACAAGTCCCAGGTCCTCTGGCCTCTGGATCATTTAAACATAAAAAAATGCTGCTTCTCCTTAAGGATGTCTGATGCTTTGGATGATTTTTTTCCTCACCCAGCCCCATCTTTGCCTTTATTTCTTCAACATGTCATCCCTAATGGCATTGACAGCCACCAGCGCAGTGGCAGATTGTTTTGTAATGTTCTCTTTCATTAGAGGATGGCAGTGAGAATTTTACTGTCAGTAATACCACTGAGACTTTTGTCCATCTTGTCCTCTTTGCGGGTTCCATCAGCCATGCTGTTGTTTTGCGCACTTGGGCTTTGAATCCAAATCTTTGGTTTTTGGCAGCATAATTGACTGGCAGATTCTAAGTGGTCTCTAAATGGTGACACAATTATAAAAGATTTTACAGCCTTTTAGAGGGTAAATTTCACTTATTTGGCACAGAGCTCTTTGCAGAGTGGCTTAATAGTGCCATTCCATAACCTCAAGTTCCTATCTCACCATCATTCATTATTGATTAAGTCATTGCCCTTTAGCAATGTGATGGATATCCTTGTTAAAAATGATCAAAATATTGTCAACTCTTATGGAAGGACAAGAGTTAACCAGCACAGAGATAATGGCCTCTGTCTCACTTGCAAAGACACTTCATAGTTAGGTAACATTTTTTTTTTAAAAAGAAATATGGCTGCTTCAGACTCTCACTGCAGTAAGAAGCATAGGTTTAGTTTGGTTCCTTTGGCAAAAATTTCATGGAACCATCGAGTAGCGAAACATCAAGCTGGGTATTTGGCTATTTGGTTGGGGGGCACAGTAACATAACTGTAAGTTTATGTATATTTATAAAATTAATTTCCTATTTATATTTATTATCATTAAATTCACTTCTGATGAATTTTGAGGTAAAATTTACTGTGTAGATGTCAAATATTTATTCATTTTAAATTATGTTGAAATGTTTGTTGTAACATTTTAGGATTTAATAAGCAAGCAATAATAAGCAGTGGTAGACCATATTTCTCCAGAATGTTTTCTATGTAGGTAGAATTGGTATGGTTGAAGACAAGGGTTAGGGTTAGTATTTTCATTAAATGTGGAACAGCAGTGTCTCTGAGTAATATTTACAATGACGTGTTCATAGTGGACCTGGCGTTTGGCTGTCCTTGAAAGAAGCAATGTTAATCATGAACATCCTACCTCCTTAAGCCACTTTTAAAAGTCACGTGGAAGGTGGCAAAGAAGAAATGGCTGAGGCATCCATCTAAAGCCCCAGCATCACAGCTGAAGGCTGCAAGAAAACTCAAATGCAAGCCAGTAGAGGCAGAAGTAGCACCTCGATTTCATGAGATTGTCCACAGAGTTTGTCTCAAGGCAGCATGTGACCAGGATGGTGGCGCTGCCTCTGCAGAGCCCGCAGGCTGCTTTCACATCAGCTCTCACATCAGCTTTGGACAAGGAGCATGAAGAGCACATGTTTACATTGTTTTTTACATTGTGCTCACTTTAAATTACTGAGCACCATTTATTTATTTCCATTATTTGATGTTTATTCCAGTGTATGACTAAACACATACTTGTTGTGTAACGTGTAGCATGCAAAAGGTATTTTACTCTCTCTTTCTCTTTGTTTTATTCTGGTATTGTGATTGCATTAATAAATTATGAATTCCAAGTTATTGTGGTTATTACTTATATCATTCTAACATTAAAAGGAGAGCTAGACTCACATTTACCAAACTCTGATAAATTGATAATGTATTGCACATCTGCAAAACTGAATGACTTCTGAATGGATCAACAATTAGTAACAAAGGTAAGACCAGGCTAACTGTAATTAGGTTATTTAAACAATACGCCATCATGCAAGGTCAGACTGGGAACAAAATTCGGCCCTGGCCATTTTCATCTGGACCAGCCCCCCCTTTCCCTACAGATTTGTGATTTGCACAAAGCGATATCAGGTTACTTATAAAAAAAATAGGCTAAGAAACCCATATCAAGTTGACACCCTAACAACAGGTGTTCTTACAGGGTTTCTTAAAATAATGTAATAAATAAATCACCAAGGAATAGCCTACAGCACCCCAAAAGGCACACTTATTCATTTGACAAAGTAACCCAACTCTCAGCACACTTATGCTACAATGCATAACTTAAATACAACACATATTACAATATCATATGTCATGATTAATGTTGTCCTGCCCTCATGATGATCTGAAAGTGTGTCTGAAATTGGATATGAATCAACAGCGCTCTGTTTAGTCGATCATCTGACGTGTTCGCAGCTGCAACTCACACATCAGGCCTAACAGTCAGGATCTCATGCTACCAACACTATTGGTGTGTGTGTGTGTATGTGTGTGTGTGTGTGTGTGTGTGTGTGGTATGTGTTCATTCTCTGCACTGCACAGCGTCCTTAAGCAGCAAATAGAAGAGAATAGGATGTCCTACCTGAGACATTGAGAAGACGTCTCATCACTGCACTCTTCTCTGCCATCCTGATGATTATTCCATCAGTGCTGTAATATGTGTAATATTAATTAGAGTCGGTACCTTTCTGATCCAGTATCAGGTAGTGATGCTGATGTGCGCCCATGGGCATGTTGGTCTTAAAATGAGGTGTCAGGTGTGTTGTTGGCGCTTTACTATCTTGGGGCTGTTGAAAATAATCGTGCAATTAATCAACAAAAACAAGGTTTGAAGTCAGTAGTGCAATTTCCACTGTTATTCTCAGGGCGCATTATCGAGATAGTAATGCACATCTACACAGGCACGTGCCAAGGTGCATGCACTCTGCTTGTTACACACACAGGGATGCCTTTACACTCACAGGAATACCTTGTGTGGCGCACAGAGACACCTGCTTCACCTCAGGGAACTTTGGTGGAGCCCTGCTGTTGCTTTAGATGATCTGCTCGTGCGCTGTCACTTTGTGCTTGAGCAGATCCATTGCCTTTTGCAGGGTAATGTCTTATCTGTCAAATGTGCCATTATAATATTAATCCACCAAGGTGTAAATGCACCTGGCTTTTAAAGCGAATGGAAGATGGCACTCTGTTTGGTTTGCATGATAAGACCAAAACCCACCCAGGATTAATTAAGAGACTTAGTGCAGCCCTTTTGAACCATGCGCCTGGTGCAACAACTATTTTTTAATGCCATTTAAATAGCAAAAGTGGTCCACTGTTTGGTCCTGAACTTATGATGGCGAGGTGGAAATCACTCACACAGTTGACCAGTCAGCCTTGTTTGAGGAAGCAGGTGGGTGAGCATGTGCATGTACGAGCAGAGGCGTGAGTTTTTTTACTTTTTTAAAAAAGCCCTTGACTAAGAAGTGCTGTGTGGCTCACAGCCTCATCTAACTACATACATAATAATACCACCACCAGCAACAACAACAACAACAACAACAATAATAATAATAATAAAGATAATAATAAAACTATTCAAGGAAAGAGTTCTGGTGTTGGTGTCAGTACCAGGTATTGCTATCGGATTGGAACTGAAAAACAGACCTTACACAAACCTTCATCACACATCAACACCTGATGAAGGTCTGCGTACTGAAACTCAGCAGCTGTTCAGGTGTCAGCAAGACCTTTTTTTCTCAGTGAAGAACGTGTGTAACAGTCTAATAACTATTGAATGATTAAATGCTGTAATCACGAGGCCTTTTCCATGCTTTAAGTGTTAGTGTGCAAGACTGAGAAATGTAATTCAGAGCAGTGATTGACAGTTGTTAGTCTGAAAATCGTTAAAAAACTAAAAAAAAAAAAAAAAAAAATGCTTATTGACTTTCAAAGCACAACCACACTTTCTCCAGCCAGACTTTCAGAAATTAAGGAGTGAAAAAAGGAGGTAAACAAAGAGACAATCACTGAATCCATAATGGACATTTTCATCTTGTGCTGCTTTGACTCTAAATGCTAAAACTTACAGAAATGTTTTCCTACCTCGGTGTCATTAATGGAAACCAAGAGTGAGCAGTTTAGCATTTTGAATTGTCTCTGTTTTTCTTTTCATTACCGTGGCTGTTTCTGCTTTCCTCTGCCCAGCCCAGAAAAGCATCGACTTGAGGAGAAATTCAATGTGAAATACCAAACAACATGCCTAGAATCGCTATTCCTACCTCACATGCGCACACTTAGATTGCAAGAGCAGTCTTTCTATTTTATTCATTCATTTTCATTTTAAGAGAAGTAACTATTTTTCACCCTGCATGTGCCATTAAGACATAATGTGAGCTACTTGTTTGTAGCAATGAGGCATCCATTGCGGGTGGAAGGCTTTGTTCAGGGATCCTTATTTATTCACAGACAACTGTTTTGTAATGTTTTGGTAATTATACATTTCCCAGTGTGCGTGCTGGAGAGTTGGTACGAGTGCCTCAGTCTTGTGTGATTTCCATGGCTCACTTTTATATCCATCATGTAATTTCTTGACAATGCACGGGTCAAAACCAGTCAGATGTGTCTCATCTCGCACACAGTTAAGCATGAGGAAGAAAAAGCTTACTTGTCATGACAGGATTCCTGAGAGCACAGAGTGATGTTCATGTAAGAGAGAAGAGTGAACAAAAAAATCGAGAAATGCTGAGGAGAGAGATTGAAGGATCTTTTTTTTCACAATTAGAGTGAGTGCTATAGAGGGGATGTGATTCAGTGAAGAGAAGATAGCATCAGGTGCTCTTTGATGTGATGAGTTTTCACCTAAAGTATGATGGAAGATGTTGAATGACTCTTCTGGAATTTAAAGGGTTATTCCACCATTTTGGATCCAGGAGGAAAAAGAGACCCCCGTAGTTTAATTGGGGCTGAAGTTAAAACTGTGGTTGAGGGAAAATTACTGACATAGTTGCTCTGTATGGGATTAAAATAGTGATATACTCCAGTTCCCTGGGAGAGACCAATCCCATGTTGCTTTATATTGTCAACTTGAGAGATTCGTTTGATTATCCGACATAATGATGTTTGTTTAAATTGCTCAGAATTAAATTATTCTGTGCACCTGCTCAAACAAATCCATAGTGCTTTTTTTTTTTTTTTATGTCATTTTTTTTAAATTTTGTTTTTGAGTGAAGTTGTCTGCTGTGGTATATAATGATGTTTGGGAACAGGGAACAAAATTTGCAGTGTAGTGTCACTCATTGGACAGACATCTGGGTTTTGTTTTCACTCTACTGGAACACAGTGAGTTCTACACAGCAGTCAACCTACTGTATGTGTAACAGGATATGCTAATACTAAAATAATTTCTCTTTTAAGGTTTAGAGTTGATGCCATGATGCAACATGGGGTAAACCAGCAGCAATGCTGAGGTGGAAAAATACATTATCTTCAATATGGTATTAAAAAAAAAAAAAAAAAAAAAAAAAAAAAAAAACACCAATATAATCAAAACAGTTAAAATCCCTCTTACATCTTCCCCCAACAAGTAATGTAGCTGTAATCACCCAACTGAGAAGACAACAAGAAGAAATGCCCCCCAGCTATACTCTAGTTAACCATGCTCTCAAAACAAACATGTTAATGTTTAATTATGTGTTTGTGCAAAATAATTTTTTGTGGGGCAGTTTTATACTGTGAATGTGCACAAATGAGATTCAAATCTACCAGGCTTATTAAAATCAAAATAGCAAGTGGGCTGTTGTCCTTGAATGGGCTGTTATCATCGGCTGTGGTGGCCCTCTGATGGAAATGCTGGCAGTTGGAGATATTTTACTTTCTGGATTTTAAATGACAGCTTGGCTATAGAGACTGGGTTCTTTTATCAACCAACTACCATTGCCCAAGCAATTACCAGTCCTCTGTAAAGCCAGGTACCAGCTCCATGTAGATGCAGATGGAAACAGAAGCTAACATTTCATTCCACAGATGGTTTCCATAATGGTGAATGTGTCATTTTCATTTGGAGGTGAAAATTCAAAATGCCACATTATGTTTTAATTAAAGGACTGCTCAGGTTGCGAGCTCTTAGCAGTGCATTGTTATTCTTTTTCATTTGCCTGTCCTCTTTCTGTCGCAGATAAGCTACATATATTCTACCGAGATCTTAAGCAAAACCTGAGACAGGTTTTAAACATCAGTATAGCTTATAGTTTAGTCTTCCCATTCCTCCATCAATCTTTAAAGGTGGGACAATAAAACAGCAATACAGCATTGCCATATTCATTTTGGAACATAACTAGTATGTAGTATGCTGTAATTACCAAAGAAGTCTGATACAAAACTGGTATTTTTCAACAAATCAGGGAAAAAGTACAGGGAAAGTACAAAACTTTTTTTTTTCTTGTTATTATACACGATGTACCAAATCATGCCCATGAAATACTGAATTGAGACCACAAAATCCCACTTGTGCACATGATTTACTTATTTTCTGCACTAAATTTACTACCTAGAGCTCTCAAATTAATGGAAATGTTACCACGTTTTGGCTTATTTGCGCACTTGTCTAAAGAAAAATTGTACACTCAATGCCAGAGACTAAAGCCCTGTTGCTGCATGTGCGCCCTGAGAGGTTGCTGTGTACATAATTATAAATCAGATAATTATAAATTATATGATTTAATGTGAATAGCAATAATAATAATCCATAATACATGTAAAATTCAGATTCCATCCTGTAAAGTGTATGCACATCCATGCAATCTGATGTTGCCTTGCAGTCGGTTTACATTGAATGCAGTGACTTGATCCAAATCAGTGTATTGATGCATCCATATCATCCTCCTGCTCATTATAATGTCATAAGAGGTAACAGTTCTCAACATGCCTCCGCAACACATTCCCATGTCAAAATACACCTTAATCAAAGAACCTCAACTACATGAATGCTGCGGTCGACTTATCCTGTAAATTGTGCACGTTTTCTTTAGATGAAGTAAAGTGTAACTATGAAACGTGGTCACAGCTTTAACAGTGAGAGCACCAAAAAAAAAAAAAAAATGAATTCAAGTGCACAAATTAAGATTTCTTGAGATCGATTTAGTGTTTCATGGGTACAGTTTAGGATTTCATGTGCACAAAATAAAAAAATAAAAGTTTCCATGGGCCCTTTGGGACTCTGCAGAAAAGTGAGTTTGTATGAGACCTGCTGTTTTACTGCTCGCTCTGCTGGCACTCGCAGCTGTTGGTAGGATAAAGGAAGGGGGGGACCATGCACAGTAAGGAGACAGGAATTGTCTTCCATTTTCTTACCATTGTCACCAATGACAATGGATCATCTTTGTTTAGATATTACTATCTTTGGTAAAGCCATAAGAACTATAGGGGTAAAGGATGTGAGGAGGCAACTGGGTTTATGGGAAAGGGTTTTAATCTTGGGAAACACTTGCCGTCACAACCATTGATGTGAAAAAGAAAAAGACAAACAAGGTGGAGAGTTGAAAACACTACATGTACTAGCATCATTTTGATAAACTTACAGATGAAGGGTGTTATTACTGAAAGCTGACGCCCTTTGAAATGCACGGTTGTGGTAAACTCTACCAACACAAGTGGTTCATGCAGTTTAAACCCAACCTGGAGAATTATTTGTGGATGCTGCTGTTTTATTGAGACCTGTGGCAGAGCAGCAGTGAGTTAGTCATCACACTGACAGGTCACCAGTGGTGATTAGTCGCTAACTGAGGAGTGATAGTCAATGACAGCTCGTTAAATCTTCCAAAGGAGTTGACTGATTGTTGGTTTACTGCAGTTGTTGTGTTGTCGGCTTGCACAACAAGAGTGTACAATACATTCTGACAGACATGCCGAGGGACAACTAAAACAAAAGCATTCAACACAAACGCTTAGACATGGTGTGTGGGTGTGTGTGTGTGTGTCTGTGTGTGAGTGAGACAGACAGAGAGGAGGGGGGCTAATTGAAACAGCAGTGAATAATTGAAAAGCGCAAGTTGTATGATTAATTTATTTGAATCTTGGCTGTGAGATTTAGAGGGGAATGCTGCCTGGGGTTTGCTTGTGGTTTCCCGGTATCGCCCCAAACAGAAGCAAACATGGGAGAATAATAATGTCATAATAAGCTGTATTAGGCAGCATGGAGGAATCTGAGCTTGATGACCAACGATGGAACAACACTGGAAACACTGGCTGTTTGCTCCCCACGCCTCGATGCCCCATTGTGAAGAGGAAGAAGGATAAAAGCCAATAACAGCAATTTACAACAGTCAATATGTGTTCAGAACAACTAAACTAAACTATGCCATTAAAAAAAGAATAAAGTACTGTTTCAATTGCAAAGTAAAAATTGTTTCTGTTTTGAGCTCCGTTTGATTTCCCACTAAAATACAATTCAGTGGCACACAAAGTCAAGACCGCATTTGCCAGTAGAGGCTCCCAATCTTCTCAGCGATGATGACGCTTACTGATGGTAATTAAAGTAAGTCTCAGAAATGTGTTAGTGATTTACTGATGTTTAAATGGTACACGCTGCACCTTTAACCATTTGACTTTTTTTCTGTTTGGAGCACTTTATATGATTATACATTTTATACAACGTGAAATTAATTCTGTTTCTGCACTGACTCCTCTGAGATACCTATACAGTACATGGATTTCTCCAGTGAGGTCAGAGGGTCAGCCAGGAAATTCAACACGAATACAAACACAGGCAGGAATAAAGACATTTGCTGTGGCAAGGACGTGCGACTCTACAGTTTCAGGCTAGTCTCTCCATTCACCATGCTTTTCCCATTATGCTGACAAAGTGGAGGAATGGGAAAGTATCAACAACTGCAAAGAAAGCAAAACTACATTGATTTGTGAAACAATATTTCAATCTGAAGTGTGATCACAGCCCATCTTTTAAGTTGAAACACATGACAACTGCAGGATTCCTATAATTTCACATTCATTTGAAATCTTTTCATGATCCCTGAAGCATTATTGTTATTAAAGAACAATGACTAGGTCACAGTAATTTCACATGACATGAGATTAACATGATGCTTTTTCTCTCCCTTAGGAAAAAAGCCCCTCTTGTAAGTCTCCCAACAGTAATAAATCACTAGGGATTATGAGCAATATGCCACATGTGTAAAAGGATTATGTGTGGAATCAATGCTGCAGCTCGTTTTTCCTCATCTGTGTACATAGATATGAATATTTTACCCACAGTTATTAAGGATGCAATTCGACACTACTTGTGTCACTGTTTGTTATGGCAATATGTCTCCATGGATACCATCAGAGCTGTCCCACTTACTAAATATACAAGCCGAGGGCACACCTTTGAGGTATTAGATGAATTAATTGAAAAGGGAATCAGTGTAAAAACATATTCATACACAATTAAATAATCATTCCCTTTGCTTAAACTGCCACTGCCATGGACAAACATGAGACAGTATTGACAAAAAATGCCAAGTGAGTAACTGACTCTTTACGTTTAGTGCTATCGAAATAGCTGGTAACACTGCACATTCCTCCACTAAATGCACCTGTTGACAGACTTACCTTTTCTATCTCCCCTGGCTCGTCATGAAGGCCAGTTGGCCTTTTCCAGGCTGACGCCTCCTCCACCAGTCAATGAAATGGACACAGATTGAAGGAAGTGGGTCGATATGTTAGGAGGTAGGGGATGTGTCGGGCCGTGGGGGAAGAGCAATTCAATGAGATGCCAAAAAGTTGGCGACCATCAGGCCTTCTGGCGTCTAAAGTCAGATAACAATAAATATATTTGTACAGGAGCTGGAATAGTTTAAAGACCAAACTTGGCCGAGGAGAAGCTTGAAAAAGGCAAAAAAATATCTATCTCTGCTAAATTGTGTTTGTGCCATCTCATACATATTTATGCTGCAAATACTGTTTTCCCTTCCTTCTTCTTGACACATCCTTCAAAACAAAGAATGCTAAAGCAGCCAGTGCTACACATTTGTGTGTCTTTTCTGAGATTTTTTTGCTTACCCTATAACATACTGTAGTTTTATTATTTCCTTCTTTTTTTTTTTTTTTTTTTTTTTGAATCAGCTTACCAAACCTTTGTCTACAGAAGAAAAAGGGTAATTGTTACTTTAGGGTCAGTGCTTTTCCCTCACAGTTCAAGATTTAATAAAACTGTGTCAGACTATTGATGTATTGCAAATAAAACAGAAAAATGAGCCTGTCTTGTGCAAATGCCAATAGCGAGCATCAGTCATACACACACATACACACACAAATACACATGCACTGTTTCTTCTGTCATTTGTGCATCTTGCTATGGGAGCCATCATGCTATAATAGAGTTGAAGAAGTTTTTCATAAAGGCGGAGATGGGACCACCATTGAGCAAAGAAGCCATCTCTTTTAGCCTGTCTGTCTGAGAGCTAGTCTTTATTATCCACTTTGGCAATCTCAGTCTCCAACGGCTGCTGCAGCAATCTGACTGGCTCTGCTACTCACTGCAGAGGCACAATCTCAGCAGATAGTTTTCAACTGATGCAGCAGCTCCTTCACGATGCTTTTTGTTCTTGTTTTTGTGATAAAAACCTAATGTCTTGTGGAAAGCAGGAGATGACTGGGAATTACATAATGTATAGTTTTAAAATGTTAGAGAGCATTGTTGACAGTTTATTTTGTCTTCTGAGAGTAAACAAGATATGGTTCACTTTTATGAGTTTTCTTGGCAGGCTCGGTCTCAGTAACTAAGTAGTACCGCCTACTACCTGCAAATCGATGCTGACATCAAGAGGCTGTTGCTCTGAGGGCAAGGGGAACTTGCCCTCATATATTTACTGTCTTGTCAGTCACAAGAAAATTTTGATGACAATTTCACCTTGTTGACCTATTTTACATGTCAAAATATATATCTTACTGTTTTTTGCTATCTATCTATCTATCTATCTATCTATCTATCTATCTATCTATTTTTTTTCTTGTATTTTATGTCCATTACTTTTCCCTCTGACTTCATCATGTACCAGTAAATGTACATACAAATCCCGACCAATAATACTATCAAACATTTTTTTTTTTTTTAATAATCCCTCCATTGCCCTGTTGCCCCACTCTTCATTTAAACCGCCTACTGTCTCTTTCTAATGGATACTGAACTCCATCAGTTTACACTGGGGTCACTTGAAGTCCCAGTCCAACATCCCATCTGAATTGGAACTACGTAAATTGCAGAGGCAACATGTACTCAAAATACCATTTCATTGTGACTTTAAGCCATACAGGATGAGCACTGTATGTGGACATCATGTAATTTATGAATTACCCTCAAATCATGTCATGAACCACATTCAAATGGGTAAATGAAAAGTGTTGAATTCATTGGAACATACTTATATATGGTCAAGATCTTGCAAAAAGGGTCTTTCTGATTTATCAGTGGAAAACTGTTTCTACAAATCAAGGCGTGAGAGATGGCACACATTTGGGTTTACTTGGGTTTGACCAAAAAATTGCTGATAATGTCATAGCTGGAGATGCTTATGCAACAGTGGTGCACTGTGCACTGCAATTATAAAAGGGGTTGGATTAGGACAAATAAAATTTCATTAGGTGTGATAGGGGCTGACGTCAGTCACAGCCAATCAAATCAGCTCCTCTTATTCCCTTTAAAAGCAGTGCACTCCTTTCCATGGTGAACTGACAGTTTCTTGATGGATGAGACAAGTCTAGACCAGCTGCGCCAAAAAAGCTTCTCCCAAAGCAAACTAACGACCTTGGACAGGAAGTGCAGAGTTACAATACATAAATATATGACACCCTGATTATAAATATATGGCACCCCAAGTATGCTTCTATGAGCGGATGATTTAAAAATTCACACTGCTGGAGATACTAAGTTCCTTGTCACAGTGTTTTACAGAGTCCCATTAGTGCATCTTAATTCTGCCTGTATTAGAAACTGTTTATGGTACATACTGTAGTAATGACATATTCCTGGTAACCCAAAATAAATTCGGGTAATTTTTTCTTCTGTTTTGTGAAATAAGATTTCTTTAAGTTTATGTGGAAACAGCTCCATACACCACAAGGACAGAAGACTCAGGGAAAGGCACAGGCAGCGGAGTGGGCATTATAGTGAATGGGAGATGCAAGGGGAACGTAAAGCAAGGGGAACATTTAGCAGCTCAAGGACTTAGCAAAAAAACAAATTAAGTCTAAGATATGAAGAGTTTTGATTGCCACAGGATTCGTTTTATAAGGAGATCTCTGTCTTGCCAAAATACAGCAATAATTTGCAATGGAATTTTTATTTCGCAAATTATAGACATTTGTGTCAGTCAAATCACCAACAATCTCCATAATTATTACAAAATCACTGTGAATCCCCAGTTAGTCCTGTGCAAATAAGTCTTGAGTGATGTGATTATAGGAAGTAGCCCTGGCTGTGTGGTACACAGCACACCCACCCAGAAACACACACCAGTTCAGCCATACTGGGGGTTGCTGACATGTTGACAAAGGAGCTGGGCAGGAAAACTCACACTGAACACTGGTAGCAATGCCTTGAAATAATAGTGGATGACCTTAGGGCTGTCACCCTTAAATCCCCCTGTTGATTACACTGCTACAGGACACACACACACACACACACACACACACACACACAGAGTGAGAGTGAGAGAGAGAGAGAGAGAGAGAGAGAGAGAGAGAGAGAGAGAGAGAAGAGACAAATAGAGAATGAAATACTTACTTTATACATACTTCCATTTAAAAGATCTAGCATGGGAACTGGGCAAGAGGTTATCTGCTGCACACAAACTACGGGTACTGCTCACACTAAAGGTTGGCCTGGAACATGAAATGTAAGAGAACCTGACTTAGATCAATGTTAAACTGAGAGAGCTTTCTTTTTCTTTCTTTCTTTCTTTCTTTTTTTTTTTTTTTTAGGCTACTAGACATTAGGCTACTCGCTACTCTTATGCTATGGTATTGCTTCAATACATAATATGTAGCCTGTCTGAATATATAGATTTGATGCTTATGTTCTTTATTATGAGCTAATAGGCTAATAGCCATGTTGTCATTTGTCTCAAATTTTTATTTATTTATTTTTTTGTGTTAATATTTTTTTATTTATTTATTTATTCATTTGTTTATTTATTTATTAAGACTTTCAGGTCAAAAAAATAAATCATCTATGGTGGAAATTAATGTACTTTGCATTTTTTTTTTTTTTTTTTGCCATAGAAATATGTAAGAATGTATATTTTTCAGGTAAAGAATGTGTATTGCAGTGTTAGCTTTTTGCCGGCAAAATAACTACTTGGCTTAGAAAGTGTGAGCAGAATTTAGTGAATCAATCCACAGAATATTCCATATTCTGTGGATTTCTATATTTGGGCAAAGGTTTGTAGTAAATGTTATGTCAGACCTCTACAGTATGTAAATTCACATAACGTTAAACAACTAAAATCTACCTTATTTGTGTGAAAAAGTCTTTCATTTCCTCATGAATTCTTTGCTGCTGCAGACAAGTATCCTGCTTTCTCCCTTTTCCAAAAGCAGCCTGTTCACTGGAAATGTGCACAGGGAAAAAGCGACAGTAATAAGCAATGCAGTTAATTCTCCTCTGCGTTTATTGCTGGACCCCATTAGCGACAATAGACTTTTAAACAGGCCTTTAAATGTGCTGTTAAGTGGCTCTACAGATGATCACTGTCAGATATCTCAGCCAGAACAGGAGAAGCCAGCCGATTAGCACCGCTGATAAATGACAGAGAGAGAAAAGTAAGGAAAGGAGGGTACACAGTAAAAGAAGAATAAAAAGAGAAAAAAGGGGGAGATAAAAGATTGCCTCAGTGGTTAATTAACACAACAAACTTCATCCTTTTGGACATCAAGCCACATAGTGCCATCCACGTACTACAGTTAATGAGGGTCAATGCTTTCCTCAAGGGTAAGATTGTGATGCACACAAAAAATTATAGGTGGTGAGCACCAGAGTGCGGGTCGGGCCACAATATTTTTGTCCAAACCCGAGAGCACAGTAACCGAGCCCGACCTGAACCTTACAGGCATTCTGCTTTTGTGTCCGAGACGGACCTGAGCCTGAGATTTTGCTTGTCCTCCATCGCTAGGTTACATTTATCGCCTGAACTAGCCTTTGTGTTGCCTTCAGTGTCATCACGTAAACTCCAGCACTACTCAGGAGACTACTCAGACAGTAGGTCCATCATTTTTATTTATTTTACAGAAGAGTTTCACTAAAGTAACGCTGACGTGACCAAATCCGGCCCGAACCCACACATAATTTCTAAATTTTTGTCCGACTCCGGCATGACTGGTATTGCACATCCAGTACTTGAGCACTAAGTTATTGTGGGTTAAGTGCCTTGTTCTCTTAGACAGTTTGAGGCAGGGGAGAGAATTACTTTTTCACTTCTCCCACCCACATGCTCCCAGCTACTCTAACATACTCTTTGGTGACCGTAAGCCAGCTTCTTTAACGTCTGGACCAGAATTCACCCTCAGGTTCAATGTAATGCTTGTTTTCCATCTACCAGCTGGTTAGTTAGATTCATCTGGCATCCCAGGTGTGGATCAGTCTTCGATTACATAGTTAAAACCAGCAGGGCTCTGAGCCACTGCCACCAAAGCTCTTTATGACTTCTCAGACAACAGAAAAGCATAGAGCGCACACATTCAAAATTAGAAACTCAGGTGCCGGGCATATAAGGTAACAAATAAGGTAATAGCTATGTCCAGTGTCAGGATCTTCACCAGGATCCTGAATCCTCCAGAGCTCAGAGTTGACCGTCATGACAGTGTTAACACACTTCTGGATACTAATATGATACAACAATGCTCTGGCTAGACAGGATGATTCAAGATGTAGCTGTTGTATAAATGTAGAGCACCTTGGATAGAAACACAGCAGGCAGGAAGGCTAGGTACTTCTTTATGGAGTCCAGTGCCCACCTTGAACTAGTTCAATTTAATACAGAGAAGGCATACACAACTCTAACTGAAAGCGTATAAAGATAAAATGGCTTGCAGCAGCAGCTCAGTCTGTCTGGTTCTATGCAGGAAGATTATTATATCCATTCACAGCGGCCCTTAAATTTTTCCATTGGTGCCAATATGGATATGGAAGTCTCCTGGTACCTCCTTTTGTTCCTTTGTTTCATCTTCCAGAGAGCAGTTCTCCATTTCACACACATGTTCAACATCCAGGCTGTGATATCATCGACATCAAAAAGAGCTTGAAGAAGAAGACATTTGGGAAGCGTGGCAGACAAGGCATCTTGTAGCTGTATCACTTGTGTTGACCTAAACTGTGCAACTGAGGGAATTTTGAAACTTCTGAGTTTTGCAAAACGGGGCCACATCAGTCATTTTTGACAATGTTTCTTTCTAAATCCCATGATCCGATGTTACTTTTATTAGGATGGTCATGAGTAAGCACTGTTATTGGTTGTGAGATTAAGTTTTCAGCTTTGGTGATGTAATAAGAAGTGTTTTGTCCCTTTTCTGTTCATACCTTCTCTTGTTCTCTCATCCACTTTTTTCTCTCCTTTCCTCTCCTAGTAGTAAGGGAGGGAAGAAAAGAGCCAGAAGTGAAGAGTTTCTGTAGGCATCGTGAGTATTTGTAATTGCTGTTTGGCACACACACACATACACAATGGTCAGAGGCATTCCCTATATAACTCTATATTGACTCAACCTCAAAATCCTAAAGGAAAAACTTTAATTTTGAAGAAGCCAGCTGGCGACTTGTGAGCAATAACAATAACAGTACCATAACAATGCATAATAATTACTACATAATAGCATCATTGTTATATTGCTGTTTGCAAAAAAGAGCTTTGAATTGTTTGTCATATTGATTTTTTTTATAACATTATTGGCATTTGTTACATTATGGGCTATTTCAGGCTACATGATGTCTTCCTCATGAAATGACAGTGTGTGCTGACCTTGGTGACATTATCCCTGTAGCTATAATCTGCTGTCTATGGACAGACTGAGCCTGTGTACTTCCTGTTGACACAAAGCGGATTGCTAACCTCTGACTTAAATGTTCCACATCCACATTTACCATACTGACACAGAGCTGTGTTCTTAACCTGTCACTGTTCTTTAATGAATGCACAAAAATGCACAAATCTGCTCATGCTCTCTATATTCTCCTATTTCTGTGACCGTTTGCTCTTACATGCGTCATTTAGTTTTCTGCTACATCTGCTGTATCAGTCTCCTATCTTGTAAATCAAGTCCAAATTTGTAAAAAACAAGAGATGAAAATATTCATCTGAAAGTCTTGGAAATGGAGCGAGAGCTAGTGTGTGGATGTGAGCATCTGTGCGTGTGTCTGTGTGTGTGTGTGTGTGTGTGTGTGTGTGTGTGTGTGTGTGTGTGTGTGTGTGTGTGTGTGTGCTTGTCCTTTCCTTGAGTGGCCACCTTGTAAAGGTTTTGGCTTGTGTGTGCCAATGATCCCTAAAGCAATGCAGTGCAGAGAAACCGTTGGGGTCTCCAATGGCTGTAAGGTCGAAGGGGAGGTGATCTAAACCTGTGTTGGAGGCATGCATTAGTTAGTCTTATTACACCAGGACTGCCACAGAAAAGTTTAAGATGCATTTGCCTGAAGTGTTTTCCTGAAATGCCAACCTCCAGTCCAGGCCAGATCTATGTTATTGTGAGGCTTTGCTGGCAGTGAGCCATGTGGCATGCTTCAGCCTGGTTCACCTATCAACATTAATAACATTTTTTTTTTTTTTTTTTATGAAGAGCACAGGTCAGTGTTAAGCTGTCCCTGTGTGCATGCTTTATCCAGAGGATCACCAGCAGTGGCTGGGCTTAAATGGGTCAGAGATCAGAAACATACTATCTACAGCCACTAGGAACAGCCAGCAAATATTGTCTTAGCATACTGATTACCTTCTACCTGAAGCCTGGTAACTAAAATGAACAAGTCTGTTTTGCTACCAGACAGGAAGGGCCAAAGTGGTTTGTCAGAGGACACAAAGGCTGACAATTTTTTTTCTCTTATTTTATGAGGTTTTCTCACCTTTGCTTACAGTAACACCTTAGAATGGATTTTATATGAATCCATCAATGACTTTGTGAGTGTTGGCCCATGTTTGTTAGCGACGCAAAAGGAAAGACAAATAACATAAATTCCTAATTTACTCTACATCCTTAACCCTTAAGAGGGAAAAAAATAGATCCTTGTTCATGTTGGATATATATATATATATATATATATATATATATATATATATATATATTATGGCAAGCCGTTTAGGAAAATATTATATATATGGAATGAAAGTCTGAATATATGGAATGAAAGTCTGAATATATGGAATGAAACTTGAATATTTTGAATGAAAGTCTGAATATATGGAATGAAACTTGAATATATGGAATGAAACTTGAATATATGGAATGAAAGTCTGAATATATGGAATGAAACTTGAATATTTTGAATGAAAGTCTGAATATTTTGAATGAAACTTGAATATATGGAATGAAACTTGAATATATGGAATGAAAGTCTGAATATATGGAATGAAACTCGAATATTTTGAATGAAAGTCTGAATATATGGAATGAAAGTCTGAATATATGGAATGAAACTTGAATATATGGAATCAAAGTCTGAATATATGGAATGAAACTTGAATATTTTGAATGAAAGTCTGAATATATGGAATGAAACTCGAATATTTTGAATGAAAGTCTGAATATATGGAATGAAAGTCTGAATATATGGAATGAAACTTGAATATTTTGAATGAAAGTCTGAATATATGGAATGAAACTTGAATATTTTGAATGAAAGTCTGAATTTATGGAATGAAACTTGAATGAAAGTCTACATGGAATGAAAGTCTGAATATGCTGGTGGGCCAAATGCAAACTGGAGTGCAGGTCGGCTATAAAGCAGCTGGTTAATGAATAAAAACACAAACTGTCTACCTGGAGGGTGGGAACGACAGGGGAGGCAGGAGGAGCTCATCTTCCCTTAGCCTAATAACACATGAACTCCGCTAAAAACATGATGCAATAAATTTTGGGAGGTCTCTAAAATATGTATTAACAGTATGCAGGATTTCTTCTTCCATATACAATTCGGAGGCGCCAGCTTTTCTTACATTTTGTGCCCCGGCGCGATTAAACGCATTCTTTCTATTCACTATAGACGCGATACAGTTATTATAGAAATATCATAGGCCACTACGTGAATGTTCGCGCTGCAGTTATAACAGGAACACCACAGAAATTTTACTGGTTGATTTATCCACCAAAACGGAGCTCGACCCTCTCGGACCCGCTGGAAAAATTAAATAATCTGTGCCTGAACGTGATCAGGTCAAGTATATAAAAGATGTGAGATACGTCTTCAGTGATTGACAGCTGCATTAAAATGAGGCTTGAATGTCCCCTTTGGTTAAATGGCTTTTTAGTTTTAGTTTTTGCGTGGAAGGACTAGGCTAGCCAAGCCAGGTTCGAACCCAGGATATCGCAGTTCCGCTCTACTTTGTTGTACATGCGCTTATCTAGTCGGCCACCGGTGCGCCGTGGAAAAAAAATGTGGAAAGTCTGGAGTACTTTGAATGAAAGTCTGAATATATGGAATGAAAGTCTGAATATATGGAATGAAACTTGAATATTTTGAATGAAAGTCTGAATTTATGGAATGAAACATGAATATATGGAATGAAAGTCTGAATTTATGGAATGAAACTTGAATATATGGAATGAAAATTTGAATCTATGGAATGATTCATTCCATATATTCAAGTTTTCATTCCATATATTCAAGTTTCATTCAAAATATTCAAGTTTCATTCCATATATTCAGACTTTCATTCCATATATTCAGACTTTCATTCCATATATTCAAGTTTCATTCAAAATATTCAGACTTTCATTCAAAATATTCAAGTTTCATTCCATATATTCAGACTTTCATTCCATATATTCAAGTTTCATTCAAAATATTCAGACTTTCATTCAAAATATTCAAGTTTCATTCCATAAATTCAGACTTTCATTCCATATATTCAGACTTTCATTCCATATATTCAAGTTTCATTCAAAATATTCAGACTTTCATTCAAAATATTCAAGTTTCATTCCATATATTCAGACTTTCATTCAAAATATTCAAGTTTCATTCCATATATTCAGACTTTCATTCCATATATTCAGACTTTCATTCCATATATATAATATTTTCCTAAACGGCTTGCCATAATATATGTATATATATATATATATATATATATATATATATATATATATATATATATATATATATTTTTTTTTTTTTTTTTTTTTTTTTTTTTTTTTTCAGTATATAGCATTAGTGCTGGCTTAGCCTCTTATACATTTCATGATCCTTAATTTTTTATTATTAAATTTTTTTGCAAGAGATGATGGAATTGTATTTCAAAGAAATTGACCTTTAGGACATCATCCGGGACATTCTACAACTGTTGTTACATTTCATTACTGTGGAGATATCACTAATTAACTGTCATCAGGATAGGTTATTAATTTTATTTTATTAATAAAACTGAAGAAAAAAACAAAAACAAACAAAAAAAAAACTTGTTTTGCAGCAGCTTAAACTGTGAACCAACATAATTTTCCTTTAGTGAACATCAGTTGTTTATTGCATTGCTAAACATATAAAGCATATGGTGTGAAATAACTAGGTTCATGTTTGTACAATAATCAACTGTGTTTTATCACTGAAAATAGCCAAGGCTGTTTGAAGCTGAGCAGCTCATGCAGCTTCAATCACAGAAATCAATTTTTGATCTGCCTTTTCATGTTCCCAGCATGCATGTCTTTGTGTATGTTCATTTTTTTTTTTTTTTAATAATATGGGGGGTGTTTATTCAGAATAGGCATTACAATACAAACCCAACACTTTGTGAAGGCAGTTGACTCACAGTCATGTCGACGTCCCAGCCTCAACAAACATAAGCACCAACGCCTCCTCTTGTCCGTTGTCTCGATAGATTTGACCAAACTGATGAAGATTAAAACTAAAGACATTTTCTCTATATTTTTATTTTTATTTTAGTTGGTTTTGTAAGTACATACAATTATTCTAGTCAGTTTTCATTTTTTTCCTACAGTATAGTTTTTATTTTTATTTCAGTTGACTAAAATATTTTTTCACACCTGTTTTGGTTTTATAATAACCTTGCTACACAGACAACCAGACACACTCACCAAACTATGAACTATATAAGATTACAACTTACCTCATGTGCCTCATGTTAGCTAGTCAAATTCCAGTACTCTCTGTGACATGTACATTTTCACATTAACAGTTGGGGACATTCAGTATTCTTGGCTGTCCCTGCCTGGGTGGTCTGGGGAAAACATCTCAACAAGAAATATCTGGTCACCAAATCATTTTATCAGCTTTTTACTCCAAAACACCAGGATTCTTACAAAACACCCAAATTCGTTCATGTGCATCAATCATTAGTGGATGCACAATCATCATCTGTTCTCCATCTCTATATCATTTCCTTTGTTCATTCCTGAGATACACTTTGTAAGGCACTCATCTGTTCTGCACTGTGTGTGTGTGTGTGTGTGTGTGTGTGTGTGTGTGTTTGTGATTTATCTGTCTCCAAGAGGCTCACTGGCTTGAATGGCAGAACTCCAGTGACAATGTGGGGCATTGTGAGGAGAATCATTTCACTCAACAACTCCAAATCCAGCTGCCTTTCCCACTTATAGATTAAATGGTTCTGTGAGAGAGACGGCACTAGAACCCAAGACTGGATGTAATTGAAGGTTAACTTGGTTTCACGGGGTGATGTCAGGTTAGGGTTGAGCAGATGGAGCTTGTACAAGGTCATAACTCATCTAGTCACTGTTATGACTGAGCTGTATGAACTGGTATGTTAAAGTGATGCACCATTGTTTGAATTGTTAAATTCTGAGATATTTTAAAATTTAGCTTTAAAACTGCACAAGTAGCTTCATAAACTACACAATACAATAAACTGTTAATACCTGTACCAGGTATTTCAACCTCACACAGCCAACTGATCTTTTGAATTCATTTTTGTTTGACTCGTGAAAATTTTGTTAGATTGGAAGCCACAAAACAGACACACCAGTCACTGTCATTTAAGGAACTATAGGTTTGGCTAAGGTGCTGATGTCGGCAAGAAGCTATGGTGTACTGAACTGGAAACAGACCGTCAATGTAGAGTTTCCATACAAAAACATAAAGAATCATGTACTAACATGGTAACAAGCATTATGCTTAAGGGGATACTAAAAATAAAAAGTTGCTTTGAAACAGTCAATAGAGCGTGCACGACCGTCACCCAGTGGAAGTGTGCACCGATACTGATGGAGCGGAAATGGTGCCGAGTGATTGTAAAGCCTAACTTTTTTTCCTGGAGTTGGTTTTGTGACAGAAATTTATTACTAGTAAGAATGCATGTTATTTTGAGAAAACCTCTTATTTTGGTGACCCCAGCAAACTAGCTGGAAGCACCTATTTCCAGGATTTATCTTGAGGATTTCATACAACTTCATGTCCAAAAATGCAAACTATCCCTTTAACAATTTTCTTGCTCTTTCACCATCAGAGTTGCTGCTGTTTGTTTAGCTTTGGCATGTTTGCCCATTTGGAATTTTCATCATCTAAAATGAACTTGTTGATGTCAAGATGGATGGAGTGGCACACCTGGGCATGTTTGTTATGCAGATCAGAGGGGTTGTGGAAATTTTGGTACCATTTTGGCCTTAAGCAAAGTCATGTTAATGACTGAGGTGAAAAGGAGAAATAAGCACATTTGCTCCTGCCTTCATAACTCCTCCCATCAATTACATCCTGGACATTTATATATACAACCAGAACCAACCAGTTGTGCTACCACCACCCCTTTTGCCCTGCTATTCCTTTGTTTCTCTCTGAGAAGATGATTTGATTGGCCTTTGTCCACCTGTTGGTAATGATAGTGACGTTAACTCCTCTTCTTACCCCATTTCCCAAGATAACACAGGGATTATGTTGGCTTATTGCCAACAAAATGCTGGTGACAAAAATTTCAATAATAATTTAATAAGGTGACCACACCCCAGAGACTATGCCGCTGGCTTTTAATGCTTTCACTGTCGCTAACGCTACCGCCATGAAAACAGGGCCTCCTGTGAAAATTTCCGACAGATAGGCACAGGAGCACAAACCAATAAGTAAATGCCACCAAATGACACAAAAAATGTCATTGAATTTGACCTGATCTTACTTTGATCTAGTACAGGGGTGACAAACTGGTGCCATGGAGGGCCAAGAGGCTGGAGGTTTTCATTCCAACTGAAAACTCCACCAGGTGATTTCACTGATTACCTCACCTTCAAGCACAGAGGAGGAACCAATCAGTGAAATCACCTGGTAGAGTTTTTGGTTGGAATGAAAACCTGCAGCCTCTTGGCCCTACATGGCACCAGTTTGACACCCCTGATCTAGTAAATTCCGCCACCTTTCATATGAGTAATGAGATAAAACTAGAGGAATAAAAGATCGTTCTTAGTGCAAAAGCAGAAACTTGTCCCTTCTTTTGATAAGGCGAGTACTAACTGTATTTACTGACTTTAATTTACACTTTGTGAGGTAGGCTACTCCTAAATCTCAGTGCAACCTTTGACACAGTTGATCACACTATCCTCTTGTCCAATTTAGAGCAATGGGCGGGCATCAGCTAGTCATGACAGTCCCATCAGCTAGTCATGACAGGTCCTAACCTTACAGACAGGACTTTCTGTCCTGGAGCTGGTACCATGTAGTGCAAACACAGGTTTGGATTCTACTTAAGACTAACAATCACTCTGACAAAACACTCATTACAGAAAAATTAAAAGTAAAAGATATCTGCATATAGAAACAGATGAAAGAGCAGGTGGAGTTAATAGATAATTGTAATAGTTATAATTAGAATTAAAATAAGTTCTCTTTCAAATCAAACATCCCAAGGTATGAGTGTAAAGTATTGCTCTTGCAAGTGCATTTATATCCATTTTTTCATTACTCAAATGTAACCATGACATGTGATATACTGCTTCAGTGCACTTTAACAAAAATTAGGGTACCATTACAGAAAATAGCAGATGAACATTTAATATCCAGGAATTCACATTAGTGGCACTACTACTGAAAATCCTTGTGACAGATTGACTACAATTTCGCACACTTTTGTACTGAAAGTGATATTGTTCTTCTTGCCTTTTATTATTGACACCTTTATGATCCCTATTGTTTGGTGTTGTATCCAGTAAAGTACCTTGTAAATCTTGTTTTGGAAAGGAAATGGAAAGGAAATATAAAGTTTCTTCTTCTTTGTATGTACTAGAATAATTAAAGAAGAATAATTAAAAGATAATTTGTTAAGCATATCATTCCTTCAAAACTTGGAGGAATGTCATGAGCTAAAAAATTTATTTCAAATGGGTATACCGAGTGGAAAATTCACAGGCCCATATTTTCAGTCTCAACAGAGATTGAAAAGAACTCTTCTGTCCAGTTGCTCTTCTACACTGTTTTTGAAGTATTGATGTCAGCTGGTTCATTACCCACAAACACTTTGTCAGGCTACTGTATGACTCATGTTAAAAGATAGTTTCATATTGTCTTATTTCTGTACCTAATGTAGACAAATGTTCTTGCCAAGATGATGACCTTGGGACAGTCTTCCACTCAATTATTTCTCCCTGTGAGACAATTAATTCCTCCACATGTACCTGCCCAATTGCTAATGATATCTCCATGCTGAGAAGACTTTTGAATAGGTAGCATTAGATGCAGCAGCAGTGTGCACTGCGAGAGTAGATATGGATGCTCAATGTCTTGTCATGCATTTGCTCTTGCAAACAATCCTTTAACTACAGTGCTACACAACAACATGAAAATCAGATGCATCAGCAGACCAGCAAGTTAAAGTATCCATGTATGCAGATGATATTATTGTATCTGTCTGATCCCTCATGTCTTCCTGTTGTAATAGAAATTGAATTTTCTATTTTTAGGTCACAAGATCAATATCAAGAAGAAAAAACAATGCTGTTTAACCAGGTCAGGAGACCTTATTTGACTTTTAATGGAAAAGCAGTAGGCGAAGTGCTACATGTTATAAATCTTCTAATTGTGTCTTAATGATGGGAAAATAGCATAGCGCATAAGCAAAGGTCAAGGGGCAAATTAACGTCAAAGCGTCACCAAACCTTCACAGCACCGCTGATGTGCATAACTACATAACTGCATGCACTACTCCACCTGAGCTAAGTGTAGGTCTTGAAAATCCTAACTGGCGAAAAAAGGCTAAAATTATTCTAACACCAGATGAAATTTGCAGCTGTATTAAGCCTGCTGGCACCTCATGCCACAGTTAACACCAATTTGAAAAAAGAGCCCATGGTCTTCATTCAAACATTTTAATATTGTTTAATATTTCTTACTGTGAGCTAAGTTTGTTGGTAGGTGTTTAGTTCCAAATGGGAAAAGGGGATTTTTGACTGAGGAAAGACATGACTGAGATTGTGCATGTCACCAACTTCAGGTCAAGCTAAAAAACAGCTGGTACATGCAGCAAATTGAATGGGATTAAAGAAAATGATTAAAATGGGTTCAAGGCATCATCATCTGGAAACAAAATAATCAATAAAATCAAAGAGGGCAGAAAAAAATGCTGCTGCACTGGTTTCTATGGGTCATAACTCTAAAGCGTGTTGTTCTTCTGGCTACACCACAGTCAGTGATGTGCTTTCTTTTTGACATCTAATGCCACAGCTGTTTTGACGTCACTGACTGGGCTGTGGCCAGAAGTGCACCATGCCTGAAAGTTTCATCTCGTAGAAAGCAGTGCAGCAGCAAATGTCAGCCCACTGTTGTTCAGTGTTGATTTACTCTAAGGAGTCTATGACCAGTTAGAATTGCAAACACATCAATAGGCCTTTTCCCCTAAAACTCAAACATCTTGCTAATAAATTAATATCAGTGTGACCTTTCCTGTCTTGTATTACGGGACCGGGGTGACTTAATTAATCAGCAAATAATGTATTTACTCAAGCAGTGTTCTGTTGCTCTGGATGTGGGCTATGGTGGCTCTGGAGTTTGGGTGGGAATTGTCTGTCCTGATTTAGGGTTGTTTTCCTCCTTGCTGGGTGGGTAGTTAGGTGAACTTTGGGTGGGCCTGGTGGGGTGGGACTGCAGCAGTGAACACTGGGGGTGTGTTGCTGGTAGATGTACTGCTGATAGATGGAGTGTCCACTGTACATTGTCTTTGACCCATAAATAATCCAAAGAGATTGCACAAAGTTGCACATACTCTCTCAACAGCAGATGAGGCAGCATGGTGTTGAATTGTGCCTATGAGTGCATGTACAAATTCATGAACCTTGTTATAAAACGAGGCAACAACAACAAAACAAAAATAGCACACCATCCCTTTTAATTTGTTACACTGAGTCACTGTCGCGCCAGGTCACAATCCATCTGCAATCCAGGGAAATAATGACATGAAGTGATAGTGATCTGGCCTTTTCTTGTGCTTTAAAGCCATGCCAAAGCAAGGAGCAGAGGGCCAACACCCAATCAATCAGTACTGGATGTGGCTTCCCCCACCCCCTGTCACAACAGTACTAATGGCAAAGGTGATCCAGGCATTGGCTTTGTGGCCTCTATTGACTAATGAGGCTTGAAATGAAATGCAGTGCATTTGGCAATAAATGCCCCAATTTATTATTTTTTTTTTCCTATCCATAGCCATCAATGATTAATGCATGTGGGGCTATCTGGATTAGGCAGAATCCACCACCTTGGTGTGTGTATGTCTGTGTGTGTGTGTGTGCATGCTTGCGTGTGTGTGTGCATGCGTGCGTGCATGCATACGTCAGTAATTGGCCAAAAGGCAATGTTGGTATGTTGATCAGCTATTAATAATGGTTCCAGAAAAGCAACAGTATTAGCAATCAATCATATTTCATATGAAGCCTCCATATTTCCATACATAATGAAACAATGCTGTGTACAGTGTGGAGTATGCAAGAGAGAGCTCTTATGGATAGTGTTTGTGTGTTTTGAGGGGAACACAATGGAAATGAAAAGAATTGTATTTTAAATTAGGAAAAGCTGTACCAGTAGCAGTGGTACTGTGCAGGCACACTGAAACAACCAGGCACTCTTTCATTCAGTTAACATTCGGCATATATCTGCGTCAAGCCCAGTATGCTGGCAGATCAGCCTCTACACTGAGCTACAAACCAGGGTTAGAGGCCTAATTTTTGTATTTAAGCTGCCAATAGCTGGTATTATGCTGATATTATTATTATTATTATTAGTAGTAGTAGTAGTAGTATTAGTATTATTATTTTGCCCAAAGAATAAGAAAATTCAGTGATTCCTTATGAATTTTATTTTTTGTCAGGGTGAAGAGACCTCTATAGACTATAAAACTCTCCATTGAGACACACACTAATGAATTTTGTTTTTAGATGTGTTAAGGTCTCTTTAAGACAGGGTGAGCTATCATGCAAAGGCAGGGAAATTGTGATATGGATTACTATGAAAACACAAAGAATTATTTCAATCTAATGATAAACATTTTCATGAATCAGTATAATGGGCCAGGAATATACATGTAACATTTCATTGCTGGTTTTGTGGTCAGGGAGGAAGCTCCATCGTATCAGGTGGGTGTCATGTCTGGCACATATCTGATATTTAATAAAAGGACAGTATCAGCCCAGACAGTATAATGGCAAATCAATACAACAGTCAAGCACCGCTACAACAGCCGGTACCATGCAAAGAGAAGTAAGAAGGCTGAAAAGGCTTCATATAGATTGTTGGATTTATCTCTGAAGAGAACCCGTGGTGTTTCCTGTTGTTTGTAGCCAAAGCAGTCTTTGTCCCGTGCCCTTCCTTTCATGCTGTAGGCTTCTTACAGACGAAATTTTTCAACAAATCACCACCCTGCAGGACACCCTGACATACTGTCATGAGATAAGTACACTTAGCAGTTCCAGCAATATTCAAAAAATAAGCTACTCTATTTTTTTTTTTTTTTTACAAAAATGTATAAATAGGCTATGTGTCGTCAATGTATAGTCAAGCAGATCACATATAAAATAATGAAATCAGATCTGATCTTTTTTTTTTAATGTATGAATGTATGAAATGTTCAGTCAGACTAATAGTAAACTATTGTTTGGTATTGTTTGGTTGGAAGTTGTGTGGATGTTTGTTTCTTTACCTATTCACATTTATGCAGCATCTGTTTTGCTTTTGGGAAGAACAGCTGTGCAGAAAAGGGAATACTAAATGAAAGATAGAACAAAAGGCTTGACTATGTATAGACGACAAAACAAGGAAACCTCAAAAGCTACATTTTTCTCTGATTTACAGAGTCCTTGCCCCCCTTTGATCAAATAATTATTTTGATGCTTCTTGGGTTTCTTGTTAAAGTCTGAGCAATGGTAAAACTGGGTTCGTTTGCTTGAATCCTTTGTCTGTACTGCTGACTTCCAACCTCACCTGTCAGATGCCGTGGTATAATAAACTGCACTGGAACCGGTGAGACATATTTCTCAAAACATGGAGATTTCAACTGGATTGTGCCACTCTTAAACCCATGTATCTAAAGCCATTGCTATCCCCGTAAGGTACTGAGGTTATATGAGGGTTATACTCGTCTTAAGTTTTCATACCTCAGAGAGGTCCCATCAGATTCAGTCTGCCTCTATTACATAAAGCAAAGCACCCAGGATCTCATCAGTTGTTTCATCAGGGACAAAACAATATTTCTTGGGCCAGCATGACACTCGCATCAGACAAATATCAGCTTCTAGACACCCCTCACTACATATAGATATTTTGTTTCATGCTGCTTCCCTGCCCCTTGTCAGTTCTTTGTATGCTAAGCTGTACAGCAACCTGCCATGGCGTCCAGCGTCTATATAAATGCTAATGAGCGGCAGGGCAGTGACAGACCACGGTGCCTTTGTCATGTTAATATTACTTTTGCCTTAGAGGAAGTTGCAAGGCAAGGTATTGGGCTGCAGATGAGTGCCAAGGCTTTGCAGATCTAATACATTATTATCTTAAGTGAAATCACATGAAAAGGCAATGATTCTTTAGTGGAGAAGATCTCACAGCTCCAGGAAAAATCCTACTTACCTATTCAGTTCCTTCAGAAGAATGACAGAGGCAGAAAGTGCGAATGAGGTCAGGATAAAGGATGAGATGCTTTCTTTATGTCAGGCATGTTTGTGTTTGCTGCTTTTGAATGTAAACTGAGAGTTTGGGCGCTTACCCGTAATAGCAGTATTTGCTATTCCATATGAGCATAATAGATTCTCTAAGTTTGACTTGTCAGCTCCTACCTTGTTTCAACAACAAGCGCGGCATCGAAACGGTTCTCCAAAATGATTGAGGTGGATCTGGCCCAGCAAACAACATGGTCTTGAGTGGCGACCCAAAGCTGAAGAAATGAAGGATGCACAATAACACAGATTTGCTTGGGATTCATCATCAGTGCTCTTCTCCAGACCTTTTGCTGCTTGCTGACTGTTGGAACTGCTTTGTTTTGGTGTTACTATGCCACGGCTTCTACAAATATACAGCACTATATACGGGGCTGCTGTGGTGGCATCGTGTTGTTTGTTGGGCCAGGTACATTTCATTCATTTTGAAGAAGGACAGTCCCAGTGACAAACTTGTTCTCTTAACAAGGAAGGGGCGAATGGGTCAAACCTTGGGAGTCAGTTACACTCAATATGGAGTAGTAAATACCACTATATGACAAAGAACTTTACAATAAGAGCCAGATTATCTAAAAAAAAAAAAAAAAAAAAAAAAAAACAGCCTAAAGTCTTTTTTGTACTTTTTTGTTAACCATTCTGCAGACAGTTAATGCATTTAAAATGATGAGACGTACTGAGTGTAGGCCTGTAATTATGAATTTAGAAATATACTTTTAGCATATTCTGTAGATATCCAGCAAATTCAGTTGAGTAAATGTGCGTTTACATGTATCTTAAAATATTTGTAAAACATAAAATACACCTAACCTTCAGTCAAAACAGAGAGAGTCAATTGGAAAAGTGGTGTAAAAAGTATGAATGTGCTGTGTGAAATGCGTCCTGAAATTACACTCTCTTTCAATGAAATGCTCTCCCTGCACAGCACAGAGGTTTTGTACCAGCAGGTACAAATAAATATTTCTCTGTCTGCTCACTATTAAATTGCCCATTGTTATTGTCTTTTTTTTTCCGGCTTTGTTAGAGGGAAAGATTTTGGTGACTGTTTTGCTTGTTAACTGGCAATTCAGAGAAAGCAGGAGAACATGAGAACCTGCAGTTTATCGGTGTTGGGCACTTGATTGTAGGATGCATCAAACACAACAACAAACAAACAATTTTGCTCCGTTATTGGTGGAAAATTCACAAAACATATGTATTTCTGTAGATAGATGACACCTCCAATTCCGATTGCAATATGTCCATATAACTTCATAACTGATCACTTCCTTAACAACAGTTTTCTTCAAAGATCTCCCATTGAATTATTTAGCTCTAGTATGTTACCAATACTCAGTGAACCAGGGTATGCAAAGATATAAGTCAAATGTCTTGATTGAGTCCAGGACATGATGTATGTTTGGCTTGAGGCAGTGTTTTAATTTTTTTTTTTTTCTTTTGCAGTCCCCGCCATTTCTGCAGCATACCCATGTAAAACTGGTATGCCTCATTAACAGGAGGGACCACAGGGATTACCGAGCATTGATGGGGACTCCAATCATGCTCTGAGATTTGCTGAGCGGACTCAGCAAATCTCAGGATAGCAGTATCACCTCTCTTCGGTTTCAGTCGCCAGCAGAGCAGCAGTTGATGCTTGTCAATACACACACTCACGCTTGTGCTTAGAGGGTGGAATTTAAGATTACCATTTAGCCTTACATTACAGTCCTATTGAGCAGACCCATTGTCTAAGTGTCAGCTACACTGTTTTAAATTTTGATTGAGAGCAGCTCTGTGTTCATATTTTTACTGTCAACCTCATCTCTTTCAGGATAATTCAAACCCTTCACATCAGCTGATTGGAACTCAGATCTTGTGTCGCAGGGGAAAAATACAACTGACACGACAACAATGATAGATGATTATGATCTATAGACAGTATCTGGGTGTCCGTTTTCACAGTGTTGTACAGTAGTAAGACCTCAGTGGAATTCATGCCAAATTGATGTCCGCACAATGCTGACAACCACTGATTATCCTTTCAGCAATCTTCAAATATCTAAGATAAGCCATCCACACCGGCAATGCAGACGCCAGCAGCAACAGCCAGACCACAAGAGACACAATCCAGAGTGTGTAAGGTGTAATAGATATGTCTCCATCAAGCTGTCAAGCATATTTTACACAAACTGATAAAATATTGCAAAAACTAAACAGTGATTGCTCCTACTGTCTTCTTGAGTATCAGGAACAAACAGATCCACAAGAATAACTGAAAGAGTCTTTCAAGAACAGGGTTAGGGTTAGGGTTAACCATGGTGGATACTTCTGGTGGTTGTGATACATACATATTTTAGAAAACATGCAAAGAACATGCAAAGTAATGAGACTGCACCAGTTTTCAGGCTGCTCATGGCAAGTCCATATCTTCAACAAATTAATTTTGCATTCCTATTAGCAAATTCCTTTGTCAGTCAATCAATCAATCAATCAACCAATCAATCAATCAATCAATAATGATGAAGTTTTTATCAAAGTTTGTCATTTCCATTCAGCTTTTCAAATACTCTAGTCTGAATGGTATTTAAATGATGCTAAAAGATGGTGGGGTATTTAACCTAATCAAAACTGGCCCCAGTTGTTTTGTCACAACTCAGCCTCATCAAAGATCCACCAGTTTTTGCGAATCTTAAATTTGCATCTGCCCCCGTGTACTTGAGCAGTCCTATATGGGGTCTCAGCCATCGTTAATGTCAGGGTTGAGGCTTGGGCCACCAATGCTATCAGCCAATCAGCAGCCGATGGGCCATTAATAATGAAGGAAGTCTCCAAAAGGGCTTGCTAGATTCCAGGAGCTAGAGGAGCCCTGGAAAATAAGTTACTTAAAATATTTCTACTTCATTTTCTTTCATTTAAATGTCATAACTGTTCTTAAAGACAATGTACAGACTCATACAGAAATAATTCGTCTCAATCATCCATTCTAAGCCACTAGAAGTGTGTGTCGGTGTGTGTGTCTGCAGAGACACTGCCCTCTGCCTGGATTTTCTTGTTTTTTCTGAGCTTGGGAATCTTCTGGGCACTGGCCTTTGAGCAGTGGGTGTGTAGCTCCTAGCCAATAACAGACCCAAGATGGGTCTGCTGCTAGAACTCTGTGTGGCATTTATCTGGTCTATAATCTGAGCTGCTGTTAACTTGCGATTTCTGAGGCTGGTCACTCGGATAAACGTGTCCTCAGAAGCAGAAGTGACTCTTGGTCTTCCTTTCCTGGGTCGGTCCTCATGTGTGCCAGTTTCGTTGTAGCGCTTGATGGTTTTTGCGACTCCACTTGGGGACACATTTAAAGTTTTTGCAATTTTCCGGACTGACTGACCTTCATTTCTTAAAGTAATGATGGCCACTCGTTTTTCTTTAGTTAGCTGATCGGTTCTTGCCATAATATGAATTTTAACAGTTGTCCAACAGGGCTGACGGCTGTGTAGTAGCCTGACTTCTGCACAACACAACTGATGGTCCCAACCCCATTGATAAAGCAAGAAATTCCACTAATTAACCCTGATAAGGCACTCCTGTGAAGTGAAAACCATTTCAGGTGACTACCTCTTGAAGCTCATCGAGAGAATGCCAAGAGTGTGCAAAGCAGTAATCAGAGCAAAGGGTGGCTATTTTGAAGAAACTAGAATATAAAACATGTTTTCAGTTATTTCACCTTTTTTTGTTAAGTACATAACTCCACGTGTTCATTCATAGTTTTGATTCCTTCAGTGAGAATCTACAATGTAAATAGTCATGAAAATAAAGAAAACGCATTGAATGAGAAGGTGTGTCCAAACTTTTGGCCTGTACTGTAGGTGCTGACGGGTCAAAGTTTTTGTCCTAAGATGGCGAATGTCTTCCATTTCAGTCCATCAGCATCCTAGGAAAGGAAAACTTGCTGTCAGCAGTTATCTTAGCCAGAGAGGCGAGGCCAACTTTGAATATTGTGTTTACAAACCACAACTGAAGAATCCCACACATTCTGGCTTTAAACAATTCTTCATAATATTAAATTGAAAAAAAAAGAAAGAAACAACAAAAGATAAGAATACCCCTTCAAAAAAATACTCGGTTGGGGGTTGGGGGGTGGGGGGGGGGGGGGGGGGGGGGGGGGGGGGGGGTTAGAGGAAGTAGATTATAGAGGCCAGTTAGGCACCGAGCCCTCCAGTGCTCCAGTGGAACCACAGGAAATGTCTGTGTTTGTAATGGGCAGCTCCACAAGTGAACTCGTGGATTACAAGTTTAAATTGTTTTTTGTTTTTTTTCTCAGATAACTGAGGAGGACAAGGATGAAGAGGAGGAGGAAGATCTTATCTGTAAACTGGAAGACAAAGCGTCAGGGAGGGAAAAACTACCCACAACACTGTGAAAGCTGTAATTACATGAACACATTGAGCACAGTGTTTGGATAAACCCATCAGAAATGACTAAGAGTAGGAGAACAGCAGTGGAAATCTGTCAGCCTCACTTTTCTCAGTGCTTTGTTGAAGAAGTGTTTCTGTAATTTCTTTTCTTTGTTATTTGTTTTCTGACACTAGGGTCTAATTCGTGTATTTTTTTTTTTTTTTGTGGTAATTTTTGTGGTAAAGATGCCATGAAAAGTGGAATATTGTATTAAAAATTGATTTTGTCCTCATTTTGTATTGGTTTTTGCTACACAATGTTTGATTTAAGAGTATACACTTAAAATAACTTTCTTTCTTGATATCTAAATATTTTGTAATGTTTTGTTGTAAATTTCAACAACTCACTGTCCTTACAGGGTCGCTTTTGAATGAGTTCAAAAAACAAACACAAATTTAAACACAGCCCTTTTTCAAGCCAGTGTGGTTTCTCCTAAACAGGCAGCAGCATTTCACTTTGTAACTGAGTCAGGCACCCAGAGCCTTGATGCTACACACACACACACACACACACACACACACACACACACACACACACACACACACACACACACACACACAACCTCTTCACTTCAGATTACAGAAAAGTGCCAAAGTATCATCATCATCATCATCATCATCATCATCATCATCATCATCATCATCATCATGCTTTGTGAGGTGGCCACTGAGAGCAATAGGGGATAAAATTAAACAGTCAAGGGTAATACATTGTCTGCACCTACAGTTCAGGGGTAGAAGTCATGCGTCACATTCACCCACTATGAGCATTTCAGATTTCACACAGGTGAAGTGCAGCATGTTATGAAACTCAGCATTGTCTGAGGGAAAAAAGGAACAAGCCGGGTCTGATGGAATGATTATCCCACTAATGGACTCCAGGTGAAACGCTTTCGACAGACCCTAAGGATGCAAACAATTCTAAAATTTGTTCAAAAACTACATTAGGTATAACATAACATATCACGTGTGCATATAGTGATATACATGTGTGAAAACACAACATCATTGTCTGAAAATGTGTTGTTTTTGGGCTCCAATTGTGAATCAGAGATGCATCACAAACTCGCTATTTCGCTAAGCAATTTAGAAATAGAAATGTGTGTGGATAAAGATGCAGGCTTCAATCAGAAAATAAAGAGGGAAATAAACATAATACAAATGAAAGAGGATCAGTGTGGCCTCCACCTAACAAAGAAACGTTTCAAACAATGCTCAACTTGAGCACAGATGCCTTCAAGACAGCCTCCCCAAGTTGGCTCTATTGTGTTGAGCACATCACATTGGCTGATAAACCATATTGCACACACCTGAGAATGCAGTTTGTGCAGTGCTGTACTGGCCACAGCAACAGGTTTGAATGAGAAACTGCATTCACTGCCACCCACAATCAATGTTTGTTGCAAAGGAACAAGCCAAACACGTTTACAATGGAAAAGCTTGTTCTGATGAAGGGGAAAGAGCTTTTCAACTAATTCTAGTAAAAGATACATCATCAATCAATACTTCATCAGCAAATGTTGAGGCTGGAGCCAGTATATCAGTTGAGACAGATTTTCTGTCAATATGGAACAAATGGCTAAAAAAAATAAATCTCTAGCTATCACAACAAGATGATATAATGCTTTTTCTTTTTAGTACTGACTGGTGTTAGGTATTGTGACTGGGGCTCTATATAGGTTTACAAGATACACTGATTCAAGCCTCCTAAAAACTGGCACCGTGCTGGAGGCATTCACATCAATAAAGACTTACTTTTGGCCCTAACAGCTACACTACGCACAATGTGGCTCACATGATCTGCAGCCATCAGTGTACAACTTCGGCTTTGGCTGCATCACCACAGATTAGTGGCTGGGCATACACTGTTCGATTTGAACCTATTTTTGACCTGAACTGCAGAACAGCATGACCTATGTTAGAGTCAAATTTCAGCTTCATCATTGTTTTCCATGCAGTGTACGGAGGGGGAGCAAGGGCCGATCATGGCCATTTATTCTGATAATGTCAGACATTTTTGTCGGACGTTGTCAGACTCTTGCACAGTCGAAGTAGAGCCACAAGTCAATTGCTCAAAGTCAGCGTGTTTTTTTCCTCTCACTGTGCCCGTGAGTAGTGTCAAACACAGCCTCTGAAAGCACACAAAAATTCATTCAAGGTGAGTTGCAGTTTCACCACATTATTGATTTGAAGCTCAGCAACAAAGTGATCCAAGTAAACCAACAGGAGTCTAGAGTGAAATGTGTCCCTCATTTCTTACAAAAAACACCTTTCCCTTGTATTTTCAGTTTAAGTGATCCACTGGGGCAGCAGGCTGCCTTATGTATGTGTGAGTGTGTGTGTGTGGGTGTGTGTGTGTGTGTGTGAGTGTGTGTGTGCGTGTGTGTGTGTGTGAGAGAGAGAGAGAGAGAGAGAGGAGAGAGAAGGAGAGAATGCCTAGAGAGCGATACTCGGAGCTTTCAGGTATTTACTTGTACAGTGTGATTTGGAGTTAAACAACAAAATTTCGATAATCGCCCAGTGTATGCCCAGGTTAACTGGACCATTCAGACCGTTGGACTCTGTGCCAGTCACGCTGATTTGGTGTGAGTCTTGGTGACTCCCTGCTAGATAAGGTGATTTGGACCTATGATTGCACTAATTCCCATTTAAGGTCTAAATGTGTTTTGTGACAAGCCCTATTTACCATCATTCACCTACTGTAGCCAGAGTTCCCACTGAACAAACATTGTGTTAATGAATTTTCAATTACAACCAGTGTCACAACACATTGATTCATCTTGAGACTTAATGTGGCAAACCACTGTTTCATATTTTTAATTTCATTTTTAATGTCGCCATAATAAAACTGTCAGGAACTCCTCTGTTGGACGCCGTGGCACAAACCCAACATCTGCTGAGAGAAGAGCAAATTTGTTGTGATGTTGCATACAAGACACTGATTATTAAATCAGATTAATAAATTCAATTGTGGGAGTGAGTTTCGATTATAAAACATTATTTTTGCTGCCATTTTTTTTTTTGTATTTGTAAGAACCTTTGCAGAGGTCCTACACTAAGTCGCCACTAGGTCAAATAAATTCCAATTAACAGCCTTTTAATCAAAAGTGACCCGCCACACAATTCCTATTTAATGTCACAGAAGAATGTGCCACTTCCAACAGCGTCTGGAGAATTTTCAATGAGGTATAGCCACGCTCTCAGAGGGCATACTAAGGTGTTTTCTATTTCTGCATAACAAAGAGCCGAGGAGTGACATGGTGGTCACAAGAGCTGTCGACTAACAGAAATGCCTCTGTATAAAACTGATATATGAAATTCTTGTGTTTGAAGATACATGTTGGATGGAAACAATTTGCCTTCTATGCTTTAAACTTGTATACCCATCCAAAAAAAAGCATAAAAGAGCAAAAAATTGCAACTGACAGAAAAATTCTTTCTGTTGTGTTGTCAAATGTAAACTAAATAAATTGAATCTGTTGATGACAGAGATGGATGCAGGATGGGGGGAAAAAAAAGAAAAACATATTGTGAGTAGCCTAAACAGATGTAGAGAGATGTGAGGGGTAATGCAAATTACATTTCTGTCACTGACTACTGAGATAGTGTACAGAGCTTTTCCTTAGTGTTTGATCTGAAATGCTTTTTCTTAACTAAAGAATGTGTCACTCTCTACTCAGAGCGTCTTTTAATAGAAGTGATTAAGATGAAGTCAGATTTGCCTCGGGGAGGAGAATGAACTCTTTTTTTAGGTCTCTGAGTGAATGTAATGGTGTCTGCACCGACACAGCAAGGTCACACTGAAGACATTACCGTTTATTAGGTACTCAGGAGCACCTCGGTAATTGCTGGGCTCCGTGTGTTCGTTGGTTCATCTGACTGTAACGCTTTATGCAATGTGCTGCGCTAAGGGGAATGACAGGATATGCTCTTTAGACATTTATGCAGAACCCTAAGAGCTGTAGATGAGGGAAATACATTGTGCGCTCATACACCATGCAGTACGGTAGAACACGGTACTGGTAATTACAGAAGTATGAGTCAGCTCTGCGTGGGGGCATGGTGCATTCAGACACTAAGAAGTAGCTGGAAACAGTGGTGTCTGAGTCAATACATGAATAAATATTTTGTTCAGACATTCTCTTTGTTGCTGTGTGCTACCACAGCTGTTTGGTGTCAACGTGGAGTTTTAAAAGTCAACATGGTTTCCTTCACTCCACTCATGCACATACCCCTCCACCTGAGCAGCCATCAAAGCACTAACATGCTTATTAGAGGGGCAAAAGCTGGTAGAGGATGAAAATATCAGGACCCATATTTTCATGACAATGCAGAAGACTCCTGTAAAGAGGAATGACTGTGAGGATATTGATAATGGATGACGGTAACAATTATGGTCATACATGTATGAATGGTGATGGTGACGATGACAGCTGAAAACCGAGAGATCTCAAATGATCATCAGAAATGCTTATACCAAGGTAATGCATTAAATTAACAGTGAAATTTTCATATTAATCAATGTCTATTTTGCTGCTTTCTGTCACTAGTTGATATAAAAGTGATTCAATCTACAGCAAGTTCATGACAGCTTTTTTTAGTGTTGCTCACACACCTCGTGTGTTTACTTTGCTGGCTGCTGTTGTGCATATCACTAACATGTCAACTTCAGCAAAGCATATTCAAAATGGAAATTAATTACAAATCAAAATGCGTCCTCCACTTTTTCTTTCTCAGTGATGTGAAGTCCACAACATATGAAATCTTGCACATACTCACAAATCACACATCACATATCTCTGAGCATATGCACATAGCCCTGTGCCAGTGTGTCTATGTGGCACTACAGACACCAGCCATAATAGTGTTGGAATAAGGGTCATTTTGGCCTTGCAGGAAACTGGACAAAAGTTGTTCTGATAACATACAAAAGATAAATATGACCTCTATATGGATAAAAGTTGGAAAATACTGTATTCCAAGACAACCGTCACCAGCACTCTTAGGGTTAAAGGAACGGATGGCTTTTTCCTGGGTATTCCTGGTGTTTACAAAAGTAAATATAAAAGCTTTCCTGAACTGGTTGAATCACTATTAGATCAGTCAGCCATAGAGATAATCAAACAGACGTTTATACAAATGAAAATGTCACTGATTACTACTTCAGAAATCTTAATGTGCATAAAATGGTCACAGGGGTGGTCACTAACTGTTTCTTGATAAATACTGCCACTCCGGGAGCTATAATGCAGTGACACTATAGTGTCCCATACAGTAGTTGTTGCTGCAGACAGAGACTGAGCGGTCAGCAGCATATGGGGAATATATTCTAATATGTGTGATTGGTGTTGACAACACAATCAATAGGGCTTATTGGAGGTCAGCACTTCCTAATGGCCATGGAGCTGGTTGAAGGGAGTTCACAATGCTCAAGGTCTCTCTTCTGAAATTCTTCCTCTTTCTGCCCTCAGTTTTATCTCTACCCATCATCACACACACACACACACACACACATGCACACACATTTACACACGCTGATAGACACAATCTGCTACACACAACATGCTTAATCTGCTGAGATGTCAGCTGTATTGATGTTTCTGTTATGTTAAATCAGATCACAGTTTCACTGCTGGTGTACAGTCATTTATAATATGTTATAAAATATTACCATATTTGAAAAGTAAATGGCGGTTGATAAAGTATTTGCATTCCTGCATTGTGAAATGTATTTTTCTTCAGATATGCTTTCTAAAAAAAAAACTTCAACATTAGCTGTGTGTGTGTGTGTGTGTGTGTGTGTGTGTGTGTGTGTGTGTGTGTGTGTGTGTGTATGTGTGTGTGTGTGTGTGTGTGTGTGTGTGTGTGTGTGTGTACATGAGGGTTGAATATGAGTTATGAGTGTATGCCTGTGTTCCGTCAGCCCTAACCAAAACATAGTGACCACACTGGAAGGATATTGATTCAGTAAGGAGTGAAAGAACATAGAGACGAGGGACTGACCCGAGATGCTGTTGTCTCTAATGTGTCACAGTTCATTAAAGAAGAGGCAAGAGTGCAAGAGAGGCCTCCTGTTTCAGAGAATTTGCCAGCTGTTTGTGGCTGATTTCTTTCAGATGTATCAACCCTGAGTTAAAACATGTCCTGCCATTGTGTATGCAAGTGTCCCATTTTTTTAAGGTTATTTTTTGGCATTTCTGCATTATTAGAGATGTGAAGACAGACAGGAGAGTCAGGGCAGAGAGAGGAACTGACACACATCAAAGGGTCCAGGCAGCTCTTATGCCTTGTATGCCAATATGGACACCCTGCTGTTTGGAGTGTGGTGATAATGGATGTAAAAGGTTTCCCTGTCAGCAAGAAGAGAGGCCTGGTCAGCTGACAGCTGAGAATTCAGTCAAATGATTAATGGATATTTATGATATTTTCAATGTTGGCCTCATTTTCCTGTTTTTACCATCATGATGATTTTTTTGTGTGCAAAATTTTGGCACTTGCTTCACTGTAGAGCTTTACTGACCTCTAAAAAAACACATAAAAAAAAAGCCAAGGCAAGCTCCTCCAACTGTTGAACCTGAACATGATTAAAACAAATTAACTAATTTTTCAGTATTAGAGAGGTCATTTTAATTATCATAAGCTAGTATTCAAATAGACTGTTCATCAGCTCTGATGCTGCATATATGACACACTGCATTTTCCGTAATTATAAACGATTGACTGGAAAGAACCATTCATGTCAACCTTATGTAAGTCAAGTAAGTGGTAATTAATGTACGGTACAGATTTAAGAGTGTGTCAACACAAGCAAGTTGGTAGTAGATATTAGAAATCAAAATGTCAGTTATATTTGCTCTAATACAATCAACCACTCCAAAAAAAAGCAAAATATAAATGATTTGGGGTATTCCAATGTACCCATTTTGATCAAGCAATAAAAGTCTTTTCCTACATTTTGTCCAATACAACCTGAATGCAGCAGAAAACTGGTAGCCAGCAAAGACAAAAACAAAGTGTGTGAACAATGCTATTATGACTGAAATTACATGAGAATTGCTCATTATCGGCTATTTCAAGACATGCTTATCTGTAGTGTGAGTGTTGTGTATTGTGTTGACAGGATGTGTTTTGATTTCTTTTTCAGTTCAATTGTATTGTATATTAGTAGGTGAAGAAGGTGAAGAAGGTACATATATATATGTATATATATATATATATATATATATATATATATATATCAAGGCTATCTATCTATCTATGTCTATCATCTATCTATCATCTGTCTATCTGTCTGTCTATCTAGTAAGTAATGATATTTTGAATTGTATTGATAACAAATCCTAGGAAAATAAGACCCATCATCATCAGTTGATGAGGAAATGTATGAAAAGCTGTTCAGGGTTAGGGTTGCTGCTTCAACATGACATTGTATGATGTTAAACAACATGATCCTTAATGTTTGGGCCTGTTGTTGAGAAATCTCCCCTTTCTGTCTCACATTCACAAAAAATTATTTGGACTATTGACTTTTAGAAGGCCTGCTTGGACATAGTTGGCTAGGACTGCTTAAGGGGTGGGTGATCTATTGCTGAGCTGCTGGTGGGCAATGCTCTTGACTTACAGACAGAATGAGTTTTGATTTGTTGTCGTGGTTTGTGAACACAACATTCAAAGTTGGCCCCTGCTCCCCAGCTAAGCTAACTCTCGTTGTGGAAGGAGCTTTGTCCGGTTGGCAGTTTGCCCAGCATTTTTTTCCTTTTTTCCTTGGTCCATCAGGAAAGTAAAAAGTAGATTTCCATAGAATCCGAATGCAAATTATTCCAAAATACTTAGTCATGCCATAGGGGGGAAATTCACTGAGTTTCCATTGTTGATTGTTGATTTTTGTAGCTTCCTATTAGGTGTGTGCTATTGATCTGATTCTGCACGCTGTTATTGGCTGGGGACTACAAACTCACTGCCCAATGGCTAACGGCCTGAAGCATCCCAAGCACAACAAATCAAGAAAACACAGGCAAAGGAAAGGGTCTCTGTAGATACGCACACACGCCACCACACACTTCTAGTAGGTCATAAGTTGAGAGGAATTATTTTTGTTTGAGTCCGCACATTGTTTTTTTTTTTTTTTTTTTTTTTTTTTTATGGGAACATCCTTCTCATTCTGTCTTTAAAAAACTGGATTCTGGTAGCACTGCTGTCTGCTCGTTGCACAGTTCTTGCCAGGTGCCATGCTAATTGAGCCTGTGGTCCACTGAGACCAGTCCTGTGGTGTGCCTGCCAATTTGATCCTGATGCAGGATATGCTGGATCTTGCTGGTTTATGCATTCTCAAATCCACAGCTACCAGGTGGTCTCTAATGGCAAAAGCTGGGATGCAAGATGCTGGGGGTGTAATTGGGTACAGAGGGATGTGTGTCAAGAAGCTGTCCAGGGTGTTAGGTTGGGTAATAAGGGCTGGGCTGTCAGAAGTGGAAGTGGCTTCTCTCTTAACTCTCATAGGGTAGGATGCTGATAGTCAACAACTTGGTGGTTTCACCTAACCCTTTTTCTAGTGGAGGTCTATAAGAAACCAGCAGACGTCTTTTGATCAGGACATAACTTGCTGAGGGCTCCTGTCATCAGTGAAGACTGACATGGCCTCAGGTTGCTTAGAGACCATTACATAGTCCTAACATCTGTTTGAGGATACTAGCATGTGCACTGCTACAGGGGGCGCTGTCACTTTGTCTTGATGAAAAATAATAGGCTGAAAACTACAACTCCCTCAGGTTCCACACATCAGTCCTGAAGACATTTGTCCTGTGACCACTTGTGCCAGAACGGTCTGTGGTTTAAGGCAGTGCCTCATGAGAGTAGATGGTACAGCTTGGAGATGCCACCTATTTGTTGCAGGAAGTAGGAGATCCTTTGCCAAAGCTGTACTGACATTGCTAAGGTTACTGGGGGCGTTCATCAGGGAAATGCCTGGTTCTGAGCCAGTGGCTATCTAATGTTGCCATGGAGCAGAAGAGTTACTGAGTTTCCTTTGTTGAGGGTCTCAACTGTAACTGGGGGCTCAAAGGGCATGGCAGGCTATTAACTTTCTCTATTAGGCAGGCAGGAGATCAGGGGCCTCTGCAATATGTCAGCCTGCCAACTGAGTGACATCACACCTGGCCTGACTTCTGGGGGCGGGCCCAGAGGATGGAAGCCTAATGTCACTCCTTTGAGCTGAGCCCAATCAGATCCTGTGACAGATAGGGCCACCAGGTTCTCATCTATTAGCTCCTCTCCCAGGCCTGACTGCACGAGGTGGATTTCAAGGCACAGCTGATAATTGAAAGTGTCCAGTATTGCATGTCAGATACTGTTTTAATAGCTGTGATCTCCTGCAGTTTGTAGCCAAGTGTGACTTGGTCAGTGTAAATGCCACCACCTCCAAGTGCAAGGCCATGGTGATCTGTAAAAAAAGATGGTTTTCCCAATGGATCTGGGGATGAGTTACTGCCCCAAATTGACTTTGAGTATCTCAGGGTTTTGTACACAAATATACACAAATGAGTAAAAATGGAGTAGGCGATTAACAGGTGGATTGGGTCAGTGGGAGCAGTTACAAGATTGTTTTACTGCACTGTCATGGTGAAAAGGGAACAAAGCTCTCTTTTCAGTTTATCTACATTCTGACTATCACCTATGAGCTTTGGAAAGTGACCAAAGGAATGAAATTGTGAATACAAGCTGCTACAATGAGCTTCCATTGCAGCATGGCTGGGCTCATCCTGAGCGATGGGGTCAGGAGTTCAGACGTTCGGAGGAGCTCAGAGTTGAGGAGCAGCTCTACTTGTAAATGACTTGAAAACAGCCAGTAGAAATGGCTTGGACATCTAATCACCACCCATGTGCATTCCTGTGGAGGTGCAGACCCACAACATGTTGAGACTATTTATCCAAGCTGGTCTTAATGCCTTGGGATCCCTTGGGAGGAACTGGAAGACATAACCAAGAAAATTATCTTTGGCGTGTCCAGTCATCGTGTTACCACTGCAACCGTGCCCCATTAAAACAGCAGAAAACACATAGATGGATGGATGAATGGATGAAGTCCTGTGTGACAGGCTGGCGAAGGCTGTCTGTGTGGACAGCTTCATTCCTGGTTCTCTATATTCTGTCCTCAAAAAGGCACAATAATTGTGCTGGTGAATTTTCTGTTTGGCCAGGCCAAGCTTGTCATATGGCCAACATGCGGATACAAGGTAAAGGGGTGATTTCTATATCTTTTTTGTTAAATTATTATTATTACTTGTATTTGTATTTGTACGTGTGCATGAGTATGGGTATTTTTTCACTCTGGGATGATGTCTCATTTTTAATGTTTGAGGGCTGCACAAAGAAACATGTGGTAGTAGAAAACTCTCTGACCATTTCAATACTTTTTAACTGTACCTGGGAAGGCCATCTATATTGATTGTTACTGTTGTGTGTGTGGGAGGGTGAGGGGTTTGTGGGGTGTCTGGGATGGAGTGTGTGGAAGGGGAGTTGACAAGTCTTTTTTTAAGGAAGATCATCGAGAGACAGAATCAAAGTCTGTCTCTCAGTCTATCTCATTGTCTTTATCTGTAGTATATATATTATAACAATTTCATGGACACACAAAAAAATGTGATTATTGTGAGGAACCAGGTTATGGTAGGAAATCAGGTAACGTGTTAACATGAGTTACCTTACTCTGATTACTTAAAAGTCTCTATCTCCCTCTCCCTCTCTCTCTCTCTCTCTCTCTCTCTCTCCCCATGCAGCTTGACTGAACAAGCCCTGCATTATTGGCAGCCTGGCAGCTGGGAGGAAGGCAGAGGAGTTATTCCACTCAGCCAATCTGCTGCTACACACACATACAAGCACATTACATAGATGTGTTCACACACATGCACAAATGCACTGACACACTCACACGCACGCACGCACGCACGCACGCACGCACGCACGCACGCACACACGCACACACACACAAACTTACAGAATAGAATGCCCAGATTCAAAACAAAGCCGATGGTGACACATCCAATGCGTTAGCGTGTGTGTGTGTGTGTGTGTGTGTGTGTGTGTGTGTGTGTGTGTTAACGTGTGTGTTCGTGCATGTATTAACACACACACAAACGAGCACACACACAAACATACATACACAAGCAGAATATATAAACTAGCAATTACTTTTCATTATTCAGCTCAATTGCATTTACATGCTTTGGCAACACTGCTGATCTCATGACAATCAAATAGAATGAACTCAAAAGAACTGAGACAGACGGATAGATAGACAGATAGACAGACAGATAGATAGATAGATAGATAGATAGATAGATAGATAGATTTTGAATGCAATGTGTGTATTTCACAGAAACACAATAGAAGTGGTCATACTGTCATCATATTTGCATTACCATCATCATAAAACCACAGATATGTTATTTTTGTTGATTGATACATGCAATGTGACGTGAGTTTCAAACACCAGAGAGTCCCTGTGGGATGAACATCTTATTTGCTTTTGGATATCACATGCCACAAGAACTTTGGGTCTGCTATTTAATTATCACTAAAGTAAATAAGATTAGATCTTTAGTAAATATTTGGACTACATGGATTGATTGATGGACATACACACATACACATACAGAGAACGTGAGAGAGAAAGAGAGAGAGAGAGAGAGAGAAAGTGAGGGAGAGAGAGCTAGAGAGAGGGAAGGAGGGAGGGAGAAAGAGAGAGAGAAGGAGGGAGATAGAGGGAGAGGGAGGAAGAGAGAGGGAAGGAGGGAGGGATAGAGAGAGAGAGAGAGAGAGAGAGAGAGAGAGAGAGGGAGGGAGGGAGGGAGGGAGCAAGAGCGAGAGAGATAGAAAGAGAGAGGGAGAGAGAGAGGGAGGGAGGGAGGGAGGGAGAGAGCAAGAGTGAGAGAGAGATAGAGAGAGAGGGAGGGAGGGAGGGAGGGAGGGAGAGAGAGAGCAAGAGCGAGAGAGAGATAGAAGAGAGAGACCCACAAGGCAAAAATAATCCTGAACAAATCCATGTGATTGCTTGATGTGTGAGAGTGTGTGTACAGTAAAGATGGATGATATTAAGTTAATCACCAAAATGGAAAAATACAGGAAGCCGTGTGACCATCAGCACGGTATCTATAAAGACAACACAGATATTGTCGCTTTGGACACCGCGGCCTGTTTTGACAGGAGCGTCTTGATGGTCTGATGGATGAGGAGTTCAGGTTCCAAAACAGAAAAGGCCAGAAACTCATTTAGGAAAGAAATCTCAGCAGCTGGTCAAGCAGTTGATAAGACACTGATCAACAACCCTATCAGCCATCGCAGATCATACTGTGGTCCCACTTACAAGCATATAAATTTCAATGGCATCAGTTCATGTAGGCCTATGCCACTGTACTCCCTGCACATAGCAATTTTACATTTTTTTTTTTAAGTGTAAATGCAGACCTAAATTTGTAAACAGCATTTTCTTTACACATAAAGATCCATAGAACTGTGGCCTACAAACTGCAACTGTGTGTCATTTAAGCAAATTTGAAGGATTCAAGTAGGTCTACATTTGGCTTGGACTATTATACTAAATCATGGATATAAGTATTATTCAATGGTGGATTTAATGTGAAATACCTCATTGTCTGTCTGAGGGAATATAGATTAATGCCTCTAGCAGCACGACATCGTGTGTGTGTGTGTGTGTGTGTGTGTGTGTGTGTGTGTGTGTGTGTGTGTGTGTGTTCATCATAAATGGAAAACGCTGCTCATAATTTGGAGGCCAGCAGCACTGACTGGAGAGAGAGAGAGAGAGAGAGAGAGAGAGAGAGAGAGAGAGAGAGAGAGAGAGTCCAGGGACCTCTGCTGTTCGCGCCTCCTCGTGATGCGCTCGCGACGCACACCAAGCCGCGGGAAGGACGCAGGTCGGTGCCGAGCAGACGAGAGGAACCGCGGACACGGACACACCAACTCCCGGCTCTTCTCCTCAATAATTCCTGATACTTGGCACACTGAATCGCGGAAAACTTGTCCTCCGCCACCGACGGGGCTGTTGCTGTTGCAGGGCGCGTACACAGAGGAACGGTTATGTGATGGGTCTTGGAGCGGTGCCCGGGAGAGCTTTCCTTCGCCAGGGAAGCGGGATGATGAGCAGGTTTCTGTCGTCGACCTGGAAGTTTGGTTTCTACTTAACGACGACGCACAACGGGAAATAAAGGAGTTGCCATTCTCTAAAGGGGGATGAAATTACCAACCACGCTGATTTGCTGCAGTATTACTAGTATAATTCATTTTTTCTGCGCTCACGTGGGGTATTAATTATGTTTCATCGCACCATCGGATTGTACATGTTGCCTGGCTGATTTAACGGCGGCTGGATTGTGGTTATTTGCCCATATTTGGAGTTGTTTGAATAGGCAGTTAACAGGACGGTACACATCCAGGTCAAATGACCGTCTAATGCCCCTGCTGAGTCTGACTAGCCTTACTGTGACATGGAAAAAACAGGACTCTACAGCCTTCTTTATTACTTTCTTCTCAATTCGCCCTTTATCGTTTGTATAAATGGTAAGTTAACTCCCGAAGTTGCTGGAGAGTGGTCATATTGGAATGAGATAAACATGTTCAAGCGAGATACATGGCATTTAAATTCTGTAGTTAATGAACAAGATGCCACTTGTCTGCACCATGAAACGCCATCATCTGCTGAGCTTAAGTGGTCGAAAAGGTTCATTATTTAAGCCCGAATTTGCCTAATTCTATACTATAAATGTATGTTTTCCCTCCTAGGTGAATATATATATATATATATATATATATATATATATATATATATATATATACACACACACACATATATGTTGGAGTGTGGCAGGGCACAAGAAAAGACTGCACGGCACACAGCGTGACACAGTGCCTCAGCTGTCCAAATGTGCTCACATCACAGCATTAGGCTATGCAGAGTGACAGGAAGAGATGGAGAATGGCATTATATTGTTTGGCCAATTGCTTGAAGGCTAAGTCAGATTTGTGTTACAGGTGCTCTAATTTGAGTCTGTAGGCTGATTCATGGCATATAGGAGTGAAGTCCGTAATGACGACATCAAATTGGCCAAATGATAGAGGAAACCCTGGAATAACTAACATTGGCACATTAATTACACATTAATCATTCCTTCTGTTGTCTTGCCTCCCTCTCTCATTGCTCTCACACCAAAGCTTCATTTACTGAAGTCCCTAAAGATGTGAGTGTCGGGGAGGGAGAGGATGTGGAGATGCCCTGCGCCTTCAAGGCTGTCGGTTCGGCACCCATGTCTCTGGAGATCCAGTGGTGGTACCTGAAGGAGGCTGTGCCTAAAGAGCTGCCTCACGAGCTGCAGATCAGCGCCCCGGCCAACAGAGCCAAGGTAAAGGCAACACTGTCAGCACCTCAGCCAAACACCAGACCGCAACTGGGGCCAGGCTGTCAGGCTGTACGCCTGTGTGTGATGTGGGGTTGCAGCCTACTCTTAACATCATCTCTACGTGATTGCAGATATTTCTGTGTATACCTGTCAGCCTCGAAGAATACACATTTTGAGCACATTCTGGGAATGTATTACTTTCATCTAGAAAACTGATCATATCAGTAGCTCTGTAAAATCTGACAGTGTGTATTGCCAGCAATCCACATTTGCACACCCTGCATTATGCTCTTGCTCTGTGCTGTAAATTTGTAAATCGGCAGCCTGCAATTATTTGTGAATCTGTCAATAGTCAGCACAGAGATTTTTTTCAGTGTATTTGCATGATGATTACAGTATCCTTAATCTTCAATATTTCCTGTTTTGTTACATTTTTAACTATATTCTTAGCTACAGCAATGACCCAATTCCTCCTTAATTACCATTTATGTTTTTTCTTCAGCAAAAATGTAGAATATTAAAATAGAAAGTACTAAAATGAGGAAAGCATGCTGGTGATTTACGCTCTGGCAGTAGTCAAGCTTAGACAGTGGGCAATCTATCTAGGCCTAATGCAGCTTATCATCGCATCCTTGCCATATGTGTGCCTGACCTCTTTCTTGCTTCGTTTGTTTGATAGGTCTTTATTAGGAGCATAGCATGTGTATACGTCAGTATAAGGGCAATGTCACACAGACAGTACAAAGGGCACTTGTTGTTTGCTATCAAGACTGTTGGGGGTGTTACATCCCTCTCAGGTCCACTGCCTAAAATGGCTACAATAGAATATTGTGGCAGGGTGCAGTGGGATTCAGTTTCCTTTAGGCATGACAAATCACTCTGAGCCTTTTTCAGTCGTCTGAGGAATCAGGGACAATCACATCTGCAGCATTTCCTCTGCGGTTTAAGCACATTAAAACAGTCAGTGATGGGCAGATGGAGAAGGAGAAAGAGCAAGAGAGAGAGAGAGTTTATCAATGGCATCTTTGAGAACTGTACGCAACCCGCTCTGTCCAGGCTGTCAGCTTCCTGCACCAAAAGACAGAAAAAGACATTTTTATTGTTGTGACTTTGAAATTGTCTGAGGTTTTGGGTATGCTATTCACAATTTTTCTTTTTTTCAGGGTGCTCCAAAAGAAGCCACAAAAATAAGCGTAAGTGTCTGTCTGCCTGTTTGTATATATTTAAATTTGTATTGCTTGCGTGATTCAGTTTTGACTGGCTTGATTTCCTTCTAAAATACATACACGGATCTGGCATTTGATCAGTGATAATTACTTGACAGAGAATGACTTTGCAGGTCTTGTAGTTTTACAGCATAAAAATACCTATCAGACTGGGGTTTGCTTTATAATTATGGCTCAGACCGCTGCATAGCTCCCATTTTTACAGTTGACCTCTCTTAACGCTGAATCCCATTCTTCTGTTCAAGATTACATGACACCATTTAATGCCATAAATCTGGCTTAGCCCTAATGTCTGATACAGTTGACACTGTGGACAGCTGTGCATTACCACCTATTGTTCCATTTTATCTAGTCCTGTTTTCTTGGATTTTGAGTGTTTTCAAACCTGGATACCAGCATCTCCTCACTCTGAGTCTACAGCGCTACACACAATGTGTCAAATTTTGCTTTAATAGTATGGTAAGATTTACCACTGCGGTGTTCCTTCATGCCAGAGGGATAATTGAAGCTCCTTAAGCACTGACCTGTCAGTTTGCTGAGCAACTAATAGGCAGTTGTGAGTTAGTTGGTTTTCAGGATGGCACCTATGTTCCCATCTGAGGCTATAAAGGATGGTGCTACTGTTATTTGACTTACTCTGTGGTAAAAAAAAAAAAAAAAGACATTTGTTGTGCAAACCATAGCAATTGCCACGTTAATCTTTTCTGTCTCTCTGTTCTTTGTCCTCATTCTTTCATTCTTGCTGCCTTCAGACTGTGCGGGTTCAGGGCAATGCCATCTCCCACCGCCTCAGCCTGTCCAAGGTGAAGAAGGAGGATGAGGGGGTATACGAGTGCCGTGTGTCTGACCTGTGGGCTGATGAGACTCAGGAATTTACAGTTCAGGCCACGCTGCATGTTACACCAGGCGATGGCATGGTCGCTGAGGAAGCCGTGTCACACATCCAGAACCGCTGGCCAATGAGGAATAACAACCCAGCACTGAGTGGCGGGGGGAGAGCAACCTCTGAGCCTGGCCAGGGTCAGGGCTTTGGCCAGGGTGGGGAGGCAGGAGGTCAAAGGTCAGGGCAGGGGAAATCTCGGGTGCCTCAGCAGGCTGGACCTGGCCTCCTCCCGTCCAGCACATCCACCACCACTTCAGTGGCCAAGTCCTCGGCATCACCGCTGCCAGGGAACGCAGCCATCCTCCGGCAGCAGCATGGAGCTGGTAAGTGAAGGTTGGAGGTATCATAGAGCTACAGTGACCCCTAGTGGTGGTAAAGGATAGCAGCAGTCTTGGCTTTACAAAAAATACAGCTTTGTGCCTGCTGTGCCTGCAGCATTTGTAGTCTGTATCTGTCCGTAGGTTTGTCTGTCTGAGTAGCTTGTTACATGTTACTGTTTTCTCTTTGAAAGCACCCTTTACTTTTCATTTGTTTTTTTTATTGTGGAATTTATTCCTACCGAGATGCTATGTTTAATGCTGCTTTTTGACAAACAGCATCTGTTTCTGTAATTTTAAGTGTATGCAAATTTTCCTGCGCTTGTGATCGTATTGTGTTTTACTTACATGGACCAGACATGGCACGCAAACAGATCGGGGGGGCTCAGGCACTGTGTAGATCCCAGAGCATATTCCATATGGCTCTATTTCTGCAGCATGAAATAGTCACATCCTGTGTGTTCAGATATCCTGCTGTGATCTGTAGTTCACTGAAGTATGTCTTTCATTTGGCCATGAAACCATTATGCAAGTATGGAGAGTACTGTCAGGAGATATTTAGAATGAAATTTATACTGCATACATGTGGTGGTTTGGTTGTGTGTTTGTGTTAGTGTTATCTTGGAACATAAAAAAGGGAACAAACCCCAACCCACACACATTAATTGCTCACCAAATCAAAAGTTCTGTATAATTTATTTGTGCCCCAATAGTGACTCCTCTGAGTAGAAACCTTCTGTGTTGCTCATGCATCTACAGTGCACACTTATGTCTCCATTGAGAGCGTGCAAACATTTGTGTGCCCATAGATATGTGTTCTCATGGGTGCGTCCTTTGAAATACATGTGATCACTCAGTACAATATTCCTCATCGTTTATTCATATCCTTCTGTCACAGTTCTCAAACCTCTTTCATTGAGGGAGCATTTTTGTTGACTTGTGTATGAATGTGTAACACCTATGTATTACCGCCTCTGCCAGTGGGTTGGCAGATGGCAAGGGGATGGATGGGGATGGATGGGGGTGGGAGGGGTGCAAGGGGGGCTTGTAATCTACCTCCCCATAGCTCTTCTCTGTGCCTCAGTGCTGTTCGATGAAGCATACTTCTGAATAATTGAATCTCATCGAAGTCTAGAGGAGCCCTGTCAGCCCTGCTGCCGAAGCAGAGAGAAATCAGTCTGTTGGACTGTATGAAAGATGCTGTGTACAGTACCAAGACACATGAGGACATCTTCCTAGCAATATCTTGATGCATGTAGAGCCTGTTTTTTTTTTTTTTTTTTTTTTTTTATGGGCAGGTTGCCCACAACACTGAAGTTATGGGTTTCAGTCCCACAAGGCTTTGGACACATGTTGGCATTGTGTTCCTAAATGGCAGGAGCTGGGCAAGGCCAATGGTCTAGCAGTTAAAGTGAATGTCTTTGGAGCTATATTTCCTTCAAAACAAATTGTACATAAACCTAAGACTGTGAAATGGTGAAATCATAAAAATGTAATTTGAGGCCCCAAAGTCAAGAAAAATAGGATTGCAACCAACACATTGAAACTGTTACTGAAAAAAATAAACCTCCTGTTATCACTTTCTGTTTACATGATTACAGATTTTTATATTTGAACTATTATTATTAGGTTTATATATACTGTAAAACTGCTTTAATCATCCATAGCAACCGGCCTGTATTTGGGACCTCCGTGTATTTGGGATCCACCTTTATTTCCCTCTGCACAAAATTATTGTTTGGCAAAAACTAGAAAAATAATCATACCAGAAATTAAGGATATATAAAACATATCTCTCAAAGCCTCCCAGTTTTAGCATTTTCTTTTTCTCCTCTGTGGGCTGTCTATCTCATTTTATTTCACATATTAGACACACACTGTACGCACTTAGCCGCAGTGTTGCATGTGACCCCACCTGCCCGCTGTCTGCAGCAACCCTTCATACAGAATTACATGCAGAATTTGAGCTTGATAGGGTTCAGATTGAGAATTATAAACTCAGTCACTCATAAAACATACCAGTACCTTAGCCGGTGAGCTGATTCTGTCTCAGGGCAGTAAGCAGCTTTTGCCCAAAGACAGGCACATTTCCCCAGTAGGAGAAGCTGGCCTCTGCTTCACAGTTTGTCAACAAGCAGTGGGTTAAACAGCCTGAAGCACCACAACAGTTTTTAGTTTTGATGTGAATGTTTAACATAACCCAGCTTTTAATAGGGACCGGCAATTATTGGTCAAAAGGTGTAGCCACACCCAGCCGATAAAAGGGACTCTTTTTCTTAATAGGAAGGATCAGGCCCAAGCTACGCCAGATGTTTTGTAGCACACATACATTAATTCAGGAAGTGTGTCTAACTAACAAAATGTTACTGCATCCATATTTTCATTTAATATATCTGGGCTGTGATAAATTTAGAATCTGCTGCAGGTTATTACACAATGCTGTTTTGTAATCATAAACGTGGGCATCATATCCAAGTAGCTGCTGCACTGTCATCTTCCCCAGAATAATGATGATGATGATAATAATGATAATAATAATAATAATAATAATAATAATTATTATTATTATTATTATTATTACCAGTTTAAAAAAAAAAAAAAAAAAAAAAAAAACTTTCTAAACTTTCCAGTCATTTCTACTTTCTACGTTTTCCCTATGAATTGTCGACTTGACCTGCAAAACATGGGGTCAGATTTTTACATTTACAGAACTGGCTTTTCAAATCACTTTTAAAATATACCTTTATAGATCTCCTTTCAAAAGGCACAATATGTGGGGTACAGTATTTAATTTGGGAAAGGGTATATCAAGTGTTCTTCCAACAGTGGTTGCTTATTCAAAGTTTTTTTCAGGGATGAAGGAAAGGACTTTATCAGCAGTGACGCTCCCTACAATGCGTAGCATGTGATTACAAGTGATTCTGCAGTGAGGTCATGTGGGTGTGCATTTGTTTGTGGATGTGTACATACATATGTTTTTGTGTGTGCATGAGGTTAAATATCCTTTACCATGGACACACTCTGTGTCATTCCAGTTTGGCTGGTGCAGACTGATCCTGCAGACAGTGGTAAAGCCTGTGATAAAGCCAAAAGCCCAAGTTCAGTGATGAACTGCTATGAATCCTTATTGCAGTCTGTCTACTTTCCACCGAGCCTTTCAGATTTGACAGTATAACCATGAACAAAGCACTGATGAGCAAAGTCAAAATAGTTCTAAAACCATATGTCCATTGCTCATCCATGTAACCTACATCTGTGTGTTGGCTGGTTGATTAATGATACAGTACATATAACTTCAGAGTCAAAAGCAGAGTTCCAGTTTTGGACACAGGAACTGCGCACTGGTCTCACACTGAGATATGTTACTCCATAGGTCAAGACCTTTCAAACGATGTCAAACGATTTCAAACGATGTCTTCATTGTTGTTCTGTGACAAAGTTTGATTTTCATCGTGCTCCAAGCCAAGGCTGTCTCAGGTGTACATCTGCAGACCTCTTTTAGGGCCAAGCTTGATAAAATCAGTCAAACTTCTTTAAGGGGGTATTTAATGGCCAAATGTATTTATAATATTGATGTTAGTCTTAAACACAGTCATACTTTTCAATATGGACCATTTCAAAGCTTATTTTTTTATTTTATTTGCGAGGAGCACGCAATGCGTTATTAGGAGGTCATGCTCATTTCACGGATTTCTGTGAGAGCAGGTTAACCCCACGCCTCCCTCCCCAGATTTCCACGGCGAGCGGAAGCTACATCAGCGACAGTGGTAGCAGCGTCCATAGCAACAGCCATAGCAACGATAGAAACCTGAAAGAATCTTTGTAATAACTAACAAAGTAAACATTATATACACTAACTGAACGACGATTTTGGAAATAAAATGCACATTTCCCGCTAGAAATGTTATCAAAACGCATTTGAATGCATAAGCTCTCTTAAAATATTGCATTTTCCACTGAGAATAAAAGGAATGTCCGCCATTTTTCTTAAGGCTCTCGCTTCGGGGCTCGCGCAGGCGCGCTGATCGCTCGTGCTGCTGGAAATTCGTAGGAATATGCACGGAAATTTGTCATTTTTCGTACGATATCATACGAACCGTTTCATGAGAATACGTTGAACAGAGTGGTGGCACTGACCACTAATAATATTTTATAATAGGCATTATAGATAGGTAAAATTGTTGTGGTCTGACTGTTTGTGGGGTGTTGTAGTCCACTTGGCAGCAAAAAGTGTAACCAAAATTTAACAACAAATTCCATTATGTTAACCTTTAGATATAACAAATATTTTGTATATTATATTATATTATATTATATGTAACATACTGCGATGGACTGGCGACCTGTCCAGGGTGTTTCCTTGCTTACTGTAGGCCTTATTTGTGTTATTTATTAGATTATGATTGCTCTTGTGATTGCTTTTCTTTCTTTCTTTCTTTCTTTCTTTCTTTCTTTCTTTCTTTCTTTCTTTTCCACTAAAAGTATCCAGATTGCTAAAACAGTAACAGCTACAACCTCAAAGCTCACAACATAGGTCCCAAATCTCACCAACTAGTCAACTGACAAAATGACCAATTGGCCATTCGGAGGCACTGTATTAAACAGTTTTACATTTTGGTGAAAAAGGTAGGCACCGTGCATCACATTAAAAAAAATTCACATCAGCACTTTCAGTGCTTTGGGCTGGATTCATGCTACAGGACACGCCCACATAGCTTTTACAATTTTTGTGCAGTTTTGTGCTAGAACAAACTCATCCTAGTTGTTAAGTCCTATCATCACCAAATTTGTATAATCTCTGGCCTCTTGTAATAAAAAGTTGTCAAAGGATGTTTGGTATTTGTAACCGTTTTGCTGCAGTTCATTTCTGAGGGCAAAATGCTAACTCAAAAATGGCCTTAACTAATCAATTCTCAAGTGTATCCTGAGCATGTGTGCCAAAGTGCCTCACATTTCAACAGCAATGGCAGTAAAAAGTTTTTCTGTTCATTATGAGTCCATTAGTGATACCTAGCTGTATGCTTTTGCCTTGTCAGGACAGGAATTTGAACTTAGCTATAAACAGCATATTGTGCTGTGACCCTGTAAGTTGCCATGGCTATATATTTTTTTTTTTTTTTGAGTTCTCCCAGAGTGCAATTTACATGGCTTTCACTGAAACATATGTATTCACTGCTTCATACTGTCAGATGCTCTGCTGTTATGGAGATATCCTAAGAGTTTCTAGATGATTTAACTGGCATGGGTAGCCTAACAACAACTGGGAGTCTATCTTCAGATATCTAAAAAAAACTTAGTGAAGAGAGCGTGATCCCACATGCTGGTGAGATGACATCTTCAGGTAGCCATCCCCATCTCTGAAATATTGGCGAGAAATGACAGAGATTGTAATGCAGTTTCAATGGCTGCACAAAATTGCAGACATCCCATGTTAGAAATGAAAACTCAAATGTCGCTTTGGAAACTTATCCCGTCTGAAGAGGGCTTATGTTTGTATGATACTGTAGAATGACAGCTACTGTGCTACTGTATAGTTCCATGACTTATGTTGTACCAGTTAGTTGGCATCTTATAGACTGAGGAGGCAATAGTTTGCCCACATGATGAGAGACTGTGATTCAATAGATCAATAGGTCAGTAAATGTAATGCGTAACCTAAAGGCAAAAATGACCCTTAAATAACATAAGACTGTTAAAACAACAGATTGATGTGATATACCAAGCATTTATTGGACAATTTTGTTGTTTTTGTTGTGTTATTTTCTTAGCATAAGCTAATTATTGTAAGAATTATGCACATCATATATTTTTTAAATTAACATTTTTAAAAAAATCTCACCTAAACCTGCTGTACTCCAGTAGCTAGTCCTAGGGGTACGCATATCCCCATTTGAGAAACACTGATATAGAAAATATGTCATCACTTTGAGATATTTCCAGTTCAGCTACAATGGTGTTTGATCGCAGAAAATGTTAAGCTGTCTAAAACATTAGTTGGGAATGTCAGATTTTGGTATCAGTCACTCAGAATCAAAGAGCAAGGCCTTCTTTCTCAACTCATCATTTTTCACTGACATTGAACAATCATACAGGGGAAAATCCATCGTAGGCCAGACAGAGACAGTTGCCTCCACAGACCAAAAATCAATACAGCCACAAGACATTGTGTTTTAACGTAAGGCATGAAAGCAATTCTGGGAAATGCAGGAACTCACTAACCAAAGCAGAATAAATGAGGAATGCTTAGGGAAAGTGGGAACACCAAAAAACTGAATTACAACACTTCATCATGAAAGAACGTCTGGAACGAACTGAACATCACAAATCCAGCAGGATTGAGGATGGATTTTTCCCTTAACTGAAGATCTACACTGAGAAACACATGCATAAAAAATAAAGGAGACATGTCAGACACACGTGGCTCACAAGAATTCAATAACTCTAGTATTAAATAACTAAAAAAAAAAACCTTCTTCGGCAACAGAGTAGTATGGAAGACCAGGACGGACTGGACTAAAATGATAATGTGAAAACAAAAATGTGATTTCACATTAGCATTATAATTTTCCACATATTTATGTGTTTCTTGAGTAAAAAAATTGTGTTTTCAGTTTCATTTTCCCTGACTTGTCCAGATATTCTCGAAAATTGAAAAGCCGTTAGATATTTCATATTCAAAGATCGACCCCGCTGTGTTGTGTATAATATTCAAATGCCATTGTCTGCAGCTGGCTTGCAGGACCGAGCCTATTTAGCAGTGCTGGGAAGAACTGACAACCACAGGTAGGATAATCTTCACTCTTTAATAATTTATTGATTGATATCTGACATTGATCTTACCTTTAGATCTTGCTCTAAACAGCACGTTTCTTCCTTACAAATCCTACATCGATTGCCATGAGCTAACATTGCTATCGTAAGCATAATACAAGCTATAATGAGTTTGTTAACTAGCAATGACTCACATTATCTAGCTCAGTTAGCTAACATAAGAAAAGACGCATCATTTGTCTTGCAGTATGAAGGAGCTGCATACATCCTCACCCACCCGTAGCCAGCCAGCTCACAGCTCTGTTTTTATTCTTTAGAGTGACAAAACTTAAGGTTTAGTTTGAGCGTGAACTCAGCGTGAACTTTTGATGCATACGTCATAGACTTGTAACTTGTGCAGTGATGTGATAGTTAAGTTAATGTTTACGTTTATTTGTGGCTTTATGTAATGATATTGGGCTCATTGAAGTTTGCACCTAACATACAGCTGTGCAAGATTAAATTAAGAAGTACTTTGCTAATATGGAGAGATTCCAGTTTTTCTAAATATTTTTTAGAAACAACAGCTATCCTCTTCATTACATCTTATGACTTATCGGCTGTTTTGGAGTTGTATGTACTGGCCATCGGTGTAAATCTGTAAGATTAAAGCTTGTAGCTTGATGCTACAAACACTGCAGCCAGTCTCTCCAGTCGTGTCACCTGCTGGCATTTAGAAAATATTCACACAGTAACCAACAACTTGCACCATCCACCTGTCTTGACTTTTCCTTATTTTATATTTATATTTGACATTTAATATTCTGTTTTGCAGCACAAGTCCCTGTGCACCAATCCAGTACTGACTGGAGTGGTGACTGAGCCAGGCCTTTTGACCCAACATCAGTGCCTGACCTGAGCCACACTCTTGTGTCTGAACTGGAGCAAATCCCCACATCCGTGCTCCAAAATGTGGTGGAAAACTAGAAGAGGAATAGAAGAGGAACAACTCCTCAATACTGCCCATTGTTTGTAATGCACAAATCCACCTAAACAAAAACAAACTATATGTAGAACATCGGGGACATTGTGTATAAATGTTGCAGTCATACAGTATTTATCTGAAAAAAAAAAAAAAAAAATTCATCACAGCAAAGTGCGATTTCTTTAACAAACTGGCTTAACATCATGTAGCTTCTGGGTAACTATTTGCTAATTGGCAAACCTCACTGTTGTTGTGACAACAAAACAACCCTCAATATCCTAAGTGGTAATATAAATTATTTATTCAACTGTCAAAATTTGCATCTAACTTGCTAGTTTACCCATCTTCATATATAATCACCATTTGTTTCTGAAGACTAATCAGTACAGAGGCGCCCTGGTGGCACACAGGGCAGAGTGCCTACCATGTAAAACTAAGGCTGAGCTGCAGCCGCCTATGTTCACATCCGGCCCAGAGCCTTTGCTACATGTTATCCCCTCTCTCTCCTTTCCTGTCTTTCTCAGCTGTGACTTTTTTTCCTTCAGTAGAACGTCCTCCTGCCCAGCCAACCCCAACCCAAATAATGGCTGGATGTGTTTCCCTCAACACAGATCTAGATCTAGGATATGATTTCTATAAAACTATATGTAATGATAAAATGAGAAACTGATCCTGAATCAGCAGTCAGAAAATAAAGTTAATTTATTACAATGAAATGAAGAAATTGTTAGATTTTAGCCACCTTTTATGATTATTGACTGGATATTATAAAAAAATTATTAGATAAAATTATCACACATATGCTGTGCAGGGTAGCTGACAATGGCAGCTCTGGCTTGTGTTTTGTCCCACCTGCTGAGAAGGACTGATAGGTCGGTACAACTTGAAAATAAAAAATGGTAGGAGAGTCTTGAAATCCAATTGCAAATGAGTGCAATGCCTTTTTCATTTTCACATTTGAATTCACATTTGACTTTTGTACACTGTACAGCTGTACAAGTGCCAGTTCTGTTTTCATTGTCAGGTAGCCATAAAATGTGATGTAAATTGATCTCACAATATTAAAATTGATAGTGACTGAAATAATGCTTGCATGAATGGAAAATCAAATAACACCTTCTGTGTTGCATTTTAATTTTCACATATAAATTAACATTTGAATATTGAACACAATACCGCAGGTTGTGTGGAAATATGAAATATCAAATGGCTTTTCAATTTTCATTTTAACCCTGCTATTATCTTTCAGATCAATTTGACCCTATTCAATGTTTAATGCCTCTAAATCCATAATTAACATCCTTTTTTTGCTTCATATTTAATAATTTTAACTAATTTATGGGGCCAAGTAAACATAAAATTAACATTATATGTTTTCAATGTTGTGGGCACGTTTTGTACATGTTGGTGTGAGGAATTATTACTGGGGAGTTATAACCTGCCATATATAATCTTCAAAAAACCCTGACCAAAACATAACCACACCTGTAGTTGTGAGAGAACCATTGTTTTTTTTAGTTAATGTGACTTTTGGGAAAAACATGATACCCACAAGCGCTTTGATGTATAAGTGGGTGAGTGGGGGAGGTTATGTTTTATTTAAAGGGCTGTTTCGGTTGTGAACAAGACACAAAGTTCCTTACACTTAAACCTGGGTAACAATTTTTAGTATAATCACTTTGTGGACGTTTAAATTAGTGGGGGCAAACTGACCCCAACTGGAAAAAAGAGGTTTAGTAAATTTGAAGGTAACACAAGGGTTAATATAGTAAAATAAAATGTCTGAACAACTATGAGAAAGGGAAAAAAAAAAAAAAGAAAAAAAAAACTTGATTAATGAAAAAATTGGATTGTTGCAAATTGATTTTCCATTCAACACTTAAATATGTGGAAAATTATAATGTTATTGTGGTATTAAATTTTCTTTTTCAAGCTTACACTAGACTAGTCTGCTCTCCACAATTATGTTAGGCATCTGAAGCCTTCAAAACAACCACTGGAAGATCCAGCTCTAGCATTATCTAATTGACTTGCTTCCCCTCTGGTCTCACTACCTGACAAGCCTCTGATCCTTGTCATGTGATTTGACGAGTTTAATGAAGCATTTAAAAGGCTCTGCGGTGTAGCTATTGCATATATTCAATGTGCAGTCTCAATTTTACCTTGATTAATCACGCAGTCGTGCTGTAGAGCCTTTCCTCTCTGAATCATTTCCCTGTAATCCTTCTCCTAAAAGCAAGCAATTTATCTGTTATTTAATGGTCTTCAGTGTCTGATGAATTCAAAAGTTGCTCTAATTACTTTGTAAGTGCCTGACAAGGTTTTATATCCAGGTATGTCTGTATGAGCATGTGCTCGTCTTCTCTAATTTCAACACAGGATTGATAAATAAGAAAACGGCATTTATTCTACACATACTTACAATCGAGTGAAGACTATGCTTATTTTCGATTGTATCCTAAATGAAATGATTAACATTGCCTCCCCATGTTATTTGTCTGAAGTCTATGTAGGCCTGGTTGCATACTAGGTGATGTATGCAATACATTGTCCTTAAATAAATACATCAGCGTATTATACTTGAACTTCTTTTGTTTTGAGGAGGCTAACCTAATTCCATATCTGCAGGATAATGCCATCTCTAACATCTGTCATGTGACCTGACATGTATTATCCTTCACAATTACAAGTGACTCTGCATTTGACCTTTCACCAAATGTGCAGTTGTACAGATGGGACAAGGAAAGCAAAAACATAAAAGAGATTGTCAAAGGCAAAAAATCTGCCCTATAATTTAGTTTTTATCAGAGAAGACAAATATAGAACTGCATACGGTCACTTGTGGTGACATGTTGAGATCATAATATCCACAAACCAGATAATATAATTAGATGAAACTCCACTGACCCAGTGTCAGTGGAGTATTTTTAAATCAATCTGATGCATAAAATCAGATCAGAGAACTGTTCTCCTGTGTGATCTTAATCCAGATGATCCCACAATGTGCTCTTAACCCTCCTAAACTACGCATAGCTTATGAAGCTGTTTTTCTCAGAAACGCTGGTGGAGGCAAGCTCCCCGTTGTTAAGTGCACTATCGATCCTTCAGTAAAGACTTAAGTTATTTCTGGAGAACAAAACAAATTAATTTTAATCTTTTCTTGTCTTTCTCTCTGTCTCTGTGTTCCTCTTGGCAGTTCTCTCGCTAGTTTTGTGTTTTCCTATTTCCTCTCGTCAGTCTGACTGCGCTGTAGCTTTCTGTCATTTCTTTGTCACGCTGTTTCCTCTATTTTTTTTTTTTTTTTTTTTTTTTTTAATTAAATGACCGTGACATAACCACTTAAAGCACAACAAATTGACATGAGGTGATTAGTTGATTTTGTAATTACCTGGTTTGCCTCCTGCAGTGGTGTAATCGAAGATGTAATGGTGGATGAACCCATCGGGTCGCTGCACCTATTTTTTAGCTGCAGAATAGAATTTACCGCTTTTTATCGTCATCAAACTTTAACATGTAATTTTACAGTGTAAGTAGAATAAAACTGATGCATGTTACGTCTTTTAAAGAATAAAAATATAAATCAGTGCTTTTCTGAAACTGATCGATTTTTGTTAAATGGCGTGTTTTGCATTATGATGATGAAAGACTGGAGGTCATAATTTACCCTCTTTTTTCATTTACTACATCATCACAGGTTGCGGTATGTTAGCTGGATGTGTTAAACCTAGGCTCAAAGTCAAGTGTAATGGTTCAGCCATTTGGTGGTTACGTGTGCATTGCTAGATACCAAATGCCTTGTTCCATGATCAGCATGAGATTAAATGGATTGGTGTTTTAATTTTGTAGCATGGAGTCAGCACAGGTCAAAATCAGAAAGTACGCCTGCTTAATATGGGTGAGGTGTGTGCTGATATTTTCACATTTCAGCCCTGCAGTGGACTGTCATGCAGGCAGGCCACTGGTGTCTGTTTCATTCTAAATCAAATACTGTTAAGTGGCTCTCTGACACTTTTACATTGACAGAGGAAGCCAGAGGAATCCATCTTGGGCATTTCCCCCCATTTTCTTTAAGTTGATCTCCTCTACGTATTTGACAAGAGATGAAGGTTAAAAAGCAGCATGGCAGAATTGAAAGATTGCCTCACTCTTTCTCTCTGCTCTGCAGCCTTATCCACAGCAACAGCCAGTGGCGGTGGGGAAAGAGAGAACAAGTGTGTGTGTCCGTGTCGATGTGTGTGCCTGTTTTAAGCGTGGGTGGAGGGGGTTGAGGGCTCAGAAACGCAGGCATCTGTCACTTTTCTGCAATGTCATCTGACTGAGTGGCAGAAACAATTAATATGGGAGGGGAGGATGGCGGCGGCAGCAGGGAGGGGGAGGGGGAGATAAGCTGTCAGGTGTCTTAAATTGCCTCTCATATTTTCATTTTTCATCTGTAGTTTGGTGGCCTTGCCTCAGTAACAGATAAACCTGCCCTCCCTCTCCATCACTGTCTCGCTCTTCACTCCTCCTCCTGTCCCAGTTCCACCATCAGATGACAAATACTGGCGAGGTTTCAAGCAGCAGTTATTGATACTGAAGTTACCAGGATCAGTTGTGACGATGTACAAGAACGATGCTGCCTATTGTGGAGTGTAGCACTCAGAGCCACCTCAGCTGGTCAAGTTGAAAAGGAAAAATCCACTCTCACGCACTTGTACACTGTTAGATGAGATCTCTCTGATGTTTAGTGCTTTCCAGGAGATTTTTGGTCTACCATTTTCCCTCAAATGCCTTGTCTGCTATTTGTTTTTTGGTGGTTTTGACTGGCATTGGTGCAAGTACAAATGAGTAACAAAATAAATAATAACATAGCTCTTGACTATATGAAATTCAGTTCATAACATAATATGTGGTCTACTGGTCAAAATTATGATATGACTTCAGAAATACTGTTTGAAAGTTGGTACGAAAACCTTGGGAGGGACAAAAGGTAGTTGCTCATTCTTGCTCTCTTATCTAATCAAAAGTATTTTTGCGGGCAAAAAGCCTATTTTAGCAGTAACTAGATTGAGGTAAAAGAGCTGTGCTTTGCATAACAAGCTGGCCACATATTAAGTTTGCACAATGACTTCACTCTCCAATATTGAATCATGCTCGCTCTGCTTAAATGTTGGTGTCACGATGATGTTTGTGTGTGACTGTGTGTGTTTGTGCATGTAACCCACAGCGGCTAATCTATGGTGACACAATTTTTTTTTTTTTTTTTTTTTTTTTTTTCAGTTCAGAGTGTCCTTAATTGGGTGGGGCCATTCCTCCTTGGATCAACTCACCTCATTTTCAAAGATCAGGTCATTATTGTCATGCAACAGAAAACAAAGGATTCTGGTGCCGTTCTGGTACTCCATTCTGTAAAATGTTAGTCTTGAATCCTAGAAGGGACTTGGACTTTGCATTCAGCTTTTGGTTATAGTCCATGTGCACCTTAAGAGAGCAAGAGCAAGAGAGTTTTTGCATATGGGAAAAATTGGGAGTTGCAGACCTCACTCAAAACATGTTGTTAAGTGCCATTGCATTCAGGTATATTGAGACTACTGTTGTTAAAGAAACTTGCATCTCTGCCTCTTCTGCATAAGACCACACCACAATGCCAGAAATAACACCTTCGGTAACACTCCCTGTAAACATGAGGAGGAACATGACTTGCTAGATGATAACTAGAGATTGCCATGAAATTTTCTTGTGAGAAATGCAGAGTTAGCCTAGGTGGGTTAAGTTTGCTTTTCTTTCATGAAAATTAGCTTGTTTACTAGTGCTTTTGTTTTTTTTTAATCACATTTTATGCCTTTATGCTTTTTTTTCTCATGTATTTGAGTGTATGATATTGTTTGCCAGCACTTATTCATAACATCTGGAGCGCTGAAGCTATGAATTTTTTCTTTGCCTTAATGTCATATGCATTTTGCTTGTCACAAGAGCACAATTGACTGGTGTTATTGCAGCTGTTAAATATGGAACACCTCATTAGCGTGTCGATTTTGACTGGCTCTCAGGGACAGGGATACAACTTTATTTTCCACCATCATAATGCAATACTGGTGTGCTAATTACCGCCGTGTTAATGTTACCAATGATAGATTACTGCGCCAGAGACTTAGCATGGCGCTATACCTTTACCGCTGAGTTTTATGAATCCGGGCTAATAAGTATGCCTGCTCAACGATTCTGAAGGGTAGACCTCAAACCTGACATTTACAAATAGCTGAAAAATGTTCCGCCATCCATCTTATTTGTAACTGTTTTAGAAATATTGTGATGTGATATCACAGTATTACATCTCATTTGCTAGCAATCCACAAAACCAAACAACAAAATCCACCCTGAAAAGCAAGGCAAATTAACTTTTTTTGTTTTGTTTTTTTTGTTTTGTTTTTTGTTTTGTTTTTTTAGAATGGATGTCATTTTAGAGATCATAAATTAGTAACAAAATGATGCATGGTACCATACATAATGGTAATCTTAAAGGAGCTGACAGGCAGAAGTAATGTGGTAATAAAATACTCAATGAGTGATGATGTGAGGTGAGCTTTGCCTTTGAGAGAGAACAGAAAGGTGGAATAAAATAAGATGGACACATGCAGAATGTGCGCCTACCCAGAATGCAACAAGGCAACGGTGCTGGCCACCATAGCTGACCTTGGCATCTCTTTGCAAAATCTGTTTGTCACTGACAGCTGTGTGTATATGTGTGTGTGTGTGTGTGTGCAAGCGCATGTGTGTGTGCATATGTGATTGAATGAGTGAGAGAGACACCATCTGTCTGTCAATCTGTGTGGTTACACTGTTGTAAATAAAGCATTGAATGTCTGCTGTGTTTACTTGGAATTTATGTATGCTTATAAGCAGTTTCTGTACCTAAGAGAGAGTCAGGGTGAACAGGATCTAGTAACAAATGTCATAAACAACAACATGAATTACCCTCCCACATCTGACATGGTAAGTAAATAAAAAAACAAACAAACAAATTCACAGACAAACTAGCAGCTCAGCAGTGAACAACATGGCAATTTTATTAGTTAAACTTTTTTTTTTTTTTTTTCCAAGATTACTCTTTGGGCATTTCTGCTTAATTAGACGGACACAGTACAAAGAGACAGGAGAGACGGGACGACATGCAGCACAGAGTCTGGGCCGGATTTGAGCCCAGGCCACTGTGGCTCAGCCTTGTGTTAAATGGTATGCGCTCTATGCAGGGAGCCACCATGACACCCCCTTAATAGTTTAGTGCTCTTTCTGAGACTGTATGTGTGTGAGAGAGATACAAAAGTGTATGTGACCAGACACAGGCTGACTGAGTGCAAAATAAAGTGAGCTGTAAACATCAGGCTCCAGTGTTAACATAATCTCAGCCTCCCGGTCAGTGAAGCTCTGCTTCATAAACTTTCGATCTGACAGGAAAAGAAAAGGAAAGGAAAGGAACTGGAAACAGAGGACACATCTATTTCAAGAGACAGTTGTGTGAGACAAGGACTAGTAGATCAAAAGTTTTGAATAAACTCTCGCACACTGTCTAATTTGCAGTGACACATTTCATGTAATGTTTTGGTACAAGGCAAATGGTCAGTGACGAAGTAAAGAGCAAAAAACATTTTTACTTATATAGCTCTATATATTGTTTTTTATTGCGTCATAGTGAACTGATGTTTGGTGTTCATGCCTTTCTGTTGCTTGCAGGGAATGTGATTGGTGGCAGAGTTACAACCACTCCCTATTTAGGATTGTTTTACATTGTCCCTAACCATTGCCTCATGAAGCTCTAGTACTGAAATATCACATTAAATGCATCACTGCAAATTAACCTGTGTTCATTTGCAACTTCAGATCAGAAATTAAATTTAAAAAGCACAACATTTTGTGTAGCCTATACATTGCCTGGTCACAAGTAAGTTAAAATTTTGCACTTGTTGAAGATTTCTGTATCGGAATATTTATTGAATTAATGGGTTAAATGAACATATATAGAGTTAGAATAAGTATTGAGGGAAATGATGCATGAATGACTGAATGGGAAAATGAATGAGTGAGTGAATGGGAACTGACTGAGTGAAACTGATGCTGACTGGTCACAAGGGGGTGTGGTAATATGTAAAGCCAGTCACAAAAAGACATATAACTTTGAGGCAGATTCATGTCTGAATATATTAAACAAAAACATGACCTTCTATTAAAAAGCAGGAACAGTAAGAATTGACAAAAGCTTAATTTGGTCATCGATGTGACATGGAAAATGGTGTATCCTTAGAATTGAATAGTGTTGGCAGAAGTATGCTCTCTCCGCCTTAGTCAACAATGAAATTGTATTGATTCAAGTTCTAGCAATCATTGTAATCTACTGGCAGCTATACTTAACAAAGCCAGTGGTTCGATCAGAAGGCTGAGCTCACCTACAGGCTGGAATTAACGTTTTGTGTGTGGGTAGGCCCAGCCTTTGTTGTCAGCCTTGTGCTTTGTGTTTGGTCCTACCATGAGGTATCCGCCAGTCTTGATGCCTCTTGTAAGGGGAAATGATGCGTGACCTGGCAATTTACGAATCTGAAAAGAGTGTTGACTCCACATATCCAGCATTTACTGCCAGCACATTTGGCATACAAATAGAGTGCACCCATAGTATTGATACAATACAGAGTAACATGTCGGTTTGGCATTCTCAAATTTCACGCAACAGTCTTTTAGATATGACATCATTATGCCCAGCTGACTTATTACAGTTTAATGAAAACATTTTTGGAAGAATACGTTGCTCAAATAGCATCCAGTCTTTCAGAATTTCGTAAGACTCAAATCTACGGGGTCTTTCATTTTCTCGGAATATAATTATCTTATTCAATGGAAAAGTGGCTGAGAGAGGAAGGAATGTCAACATGAGCTGCCTTTTCTCTTGGCTGAATATGTTTTCAATTTGAAAAAGAGAAATGCTATGTGTTATGTGATCCAGCAGCTATCAGGCATCTGCTAATTAATGTGCTTGTCCAACGAATAAGCTGCGTTCATGACTAAGCCTGGCAGATTAGGGCTTTTTTCAGTCATGCAAGCATATCTGTGTTCATACGTGTGTGTGTGTGTGTGTGTGTGTGTGTGTGTGTGTGTGTGTGTGTGTGTGTGGTGTGAATATGCATGCGTGTATGTGTTTAATTGCCACTTCACAGTGTGCTGTACAGCTAATGAGATACGTAAGAAGTAAATGTGTGCTCAGTGCTCACTTTTTTTTTTAATTTTTTTTATACATGCACATGTCTGAGCTAATGAATTCCTCTAAACCATGTTTCTTGTCACAAAACATCTCATAATTTAGTTGTGTAGCTGTTGGAAAAATTTGGTTGCAAAATGTCATACTAAAAGTGATATTTCATTTCAGTATTACAATTTTAGTTTCCTGCACTTAAATCCATATCCTGAGCACGTCCTTTCAAAGTCTTGCTTAATCTTTATGTGGTAGGCTAATTCTAACTGATACATACAGCACACTGATGGTACTGGATTTTGGAATCAACTGCTCATATGCAGTTAGATAAATATAATTAAATAAATATTTAAATAAATTTAAAATGAAAATACTGCAACAAAGTAACAGGTTGTAATAAACACGATAATCTCCAGATTTTTATGTTGGCAACATCTTTGGTGATAAGTAGTCACTGCTTTTGATTTGCACTCTTGTCTTGGGACTGGTCCAAGACATTCAGGGTGGACTGCAGCTTATGTCTTTTATCTTCTGTTTTGTTTTTTGTTTTGCCTCTCCAGAACAGCAAACATATTACTTTCTGTGCAGCAAAAAATTTTTCCAAAGAAGGAAGGACTCCTCATCAGGGTTTAGAACCACACACACATGCATACACACACATGCATACACACACACACACACACACACACACACACACACACACACACTCTCTCTCGCATGAATCTTTGGCTTTGTAGAAACTGATTTTGATTCAGTAGTTGCTGATTCAGTTCAACAACAATGATACAATTTGATTAAAATTTGTAAACCACCTTTGAGTCAATGATTTGTTTTAGTACTTTTAGCCAAAATTGTATATGATTGAATAAAAATGCAGTAATTGAAGAATATTCATTTTCCTCTGAATTGTCAAAAAATAGACAACAGCATTTCTTAAAAAATAAAATTGTATTAAAAAAATCGCTATTCATAGTATTCTGTTAGATCATCACAAGATTACATCTTTTTTTTAAGAATCATGAATGATTCAGTATTTCATATTGATACAGGTCAAAGTCAGAGCAATTCATTCAATTTATTTCTTTGAGCAAATCATTGCCGTTGAATTGGCAGAAATCATAGTCGATCCATCAGTGCAGAGTCTGAATAGTTACATTGCTCTGCTGTGCGTGTCACTTTTTGTTCATACAGTCATTCATTTTATTATCCATTTGAGACTGTACTTGTGCATGTGTATCTCTTTAATTGATTTTTTTTTTTTTTTTTTTTTTTTTTTTTTGGTCACATTTTTTTATTTAGCAAGTCCTTCAGATTAGCGATAATGCCGTGGTAAACCTCAGAGCATGTCAGGGAAGCAGAGTTGACGTAATATCTGAGCCAGGAGCTTGTTGTTTATGTGATCCTGCTCTGTTAAACTCAGGACACTTTGCCCTCTTGCGCCCCAAAATGCCCTGCTTCTCCACACTATTTGTAATTTACCGAATGCAAGATCACATTGAAGCAACCAAAAGATGAATTCAAAATGTAATTTTCAAATAATTTCACTTATTTATTAGATATAATAAAAATGCAATTACAATACAAATACATGATGACGACTAGTGTATTTTAGTGAGCTATGTTATCTTCATAATTGTAGTGTATTTGTTGTTATTTTATTTATTTATTTATTTATTTATTTTTATTTTATTTTTTTCTGCAGTTACAGGTATCCAGTCTCCTCAGCTTAGATTATCCATGCCCTGTTTGGCAGTAGTCTTTGCTTTTGCTGAGTCATCATGAAGAAACATAAAGTTATGCCTCAGCATCTTCTCTGCTGTCAGGTTCAACATCTCATCATGCAAGTTCTTGTATGACAACAACTTGAATCTTATATGGATTGATACAACCAATTAAGCTTCATAGCTTGTACTGTATGTCACTAACTAATTGAGTATCATTATCAAAATTACCACTTGTAGTAGTTTATCAATTAAATGCTAGCTCCCAGCATTTAATGAGTAACAAAGTTTAAACAAAGTTTATTGCCAAATGGTTTTCTTAATGTCGATTGTCAGTTAATTGTTTCGGGCTTAAGGGTTTGCTTTAGTATTGATGAACTTTTACTGTCCTACCTTCCTATCAATTATTATCGTAGCCAGTAGGCACGCCGTGGGCAGAGATATTGTTTTCACAAGTCTATGTCTGTGTATGTGTCTGTGTGTGCATCTTTGTGTGTCTGTGTCTGTGTGTGTCTGTGTCTCTGTCTGTGTTTGTCTACAGCTAATTTTGGAAACTACTGAACTACTATCAGCCTAAAAATTTTTGTGCACTCTTATGCCTGTACCATGAGGAACCTCTTGTGGTAGCTGAGTCAAAACCTTTGCAAAACATTTTGTTATGAGTTCGTCCACTCTCTCCATTCACTGTCTATTCGCTCTCTCTTTGCTTTGGAGAAGTGAGGGTGGCATATCATCTAAATTGCTGACTATTTGTGGTCATCGATACACCAGGACACTGCCTAGAATCCTTTTCTTCTACTTGGTATCATAATTCATAAGCATTTTTGTCCAAAACATAATATTTAAGTGGACAAAGTAAGACCATAAGATCTAAATTTTGAATATACTGTTAAATTTAAAAAGCTGGTACAGGATGTTTTGTGTAATCAACTCATTGCGTACTTGTATGGAGTGTTTCTGAGGTTAATGTCCTCTTACATGATGAGCCGCCAGCTGAAGGGATTACTCTAGAGATTTGGCTTATGTCTGTGTTTGCTAACTGTCAATGTAGATGGCTACCGTGACAATCATAATGATCTCGATGAGGCTTTGGCTACACATGATCAAAAAGTTTAAATCTATTACAAGATATTAACACATTTTCACTTGATCTCACTTTATGAAAGTCAGCCCAACTCTGTTTGATCCTCCATCACAGAGGAAATAGCACGGGCATTGTGCGCTACACTTTGCTTGTAATACTATGGACTGAGTGCTTCCTGTACTGCTTCTTCTCCGATACAGCAATTCATCAATCGCACATTGCATCCTGGCCTCTCAGCCTGCAATGAGTCTGAATCAAAAGAAAAACAAGACAATAAAAGAAGAGAAGAAAGAAAGAAAACCTGCCACTAAGAATGTCAGACAAGCCCTGGCTTATTGCTTGGCCTCAATTCTTGGCTCCTCCATCCATCTACCATCCATCAAGGAAACAAGAGACATGAACTCTGCAAGAGAGACTAATTAAGACAGAGGAGAAGGAATTATTCTCTGTCTGTATTGTTTTATTTCTTTGTGTCTGTTAGCCATGTAGACCAACTGGCCTTCCTGGGAGGTTCTGGTGTGTCTCGTGTGTTCATATTTCATATTTATTCTGTTCATTTGTGTCATTTTGTAGCAACACTGACAGTCAGTTGGACGTAATGGGACAGTGAATGTAACGTTGGATTTCAGTTGAGTGATCCATTTATTGACAGTTTTGACAAATCAAAATTTTCCACATCATAATAGTCACAATGCTGTGGTCTTCAAGAGCCCGTCAAAAGTCAGTCAGTTAGAAGTGACACAACTTCACTCCTATCTCTCCTCTATCCTCAACTTAGTCTACCTAATCAACTAGTCTGCTAATTAGTCTTTGGGCTTTTGTTTTATAAAGATTTTACTATTTAAGTAACTTTTTTTCATGAGGCACGGGTTTTAAAAACGCTAAGTCATAGGTTGATGACAATAAATTTGTCTGTTAAATATCATTGATAATACATTTTGTCCTTTTACTGTATAGGTGTATAGGCTTGCCTACCAGCTAACTGAGAAACATCACTGTGACTATCCAAAAAGTCAGAATGCCAATTACACAACCAGAGTTTGCCTTGCTAATTCTGTGGACAGGGCCCAAAGGCTCTCCATTTGCCGGTGTGAGGCCACAAACCTCTCAAGCAAAACAAGCTTCAATTCCACCTGCATGGCAAAGTTCTTCTGCAGCTTTTCCTAGTTTGTCTATCAAAGCAAGTTCTGTCCCATCTCATCTATGTTCCAGACATCTTGAACACAGATGAGATGAGTACTGTTACTGATGCTTCAGATTGACAACCACATCTCTCTCTCTCTCTTCTCTCTGGATCAAACAATGCTGCTCTCCTTCCCTCCTCACTACTACCACTAGCTCCAGCCGCTGGACTGTAACATGTTTGGCTCCCAGAAGCAATACGTGAACCCAGTCATGTGTCAGTGGATGATGAACCGCCCCACTGTGATCCCCTAAACATTGTACTCCCCTCTGCACTATAGCAACACCATCTAAACATGCTGGCATCAAGTGCACTGGTGTCTGACCAATTTAACCTGAACATCAAAACATTTTTACATTTTTGGTTCCTTTGATTTTGGATTGTGCTGCTGGATATTGGAAAAGGAAAGATGACCCAAAGGCATTCAAATGTTTTGTTGTTCGGCCACCAGCAAAGCATCATAAACCAAAGTCGGTTGGCTTTTCACTTTTTGTTTGATGAAACTACAAAGGATGAGTGGCAGCAGACTGCTCTCTTCAGTTTCACTTTTTTCATCCATGCATGTTGGATATTACTTTTTTCACCAAATTTTCAAACTGAAGCTCAGAAACAAGCTAATTCAGATAATCAAACAGGAGGCTTGTTAGAGTGAAATTCACTGTTGCTGTTGTAAAACACGACTTTTTCTTTTGATTTTCAAATGGTGGCTGATAACTAACACTAGCTCAGTAGAATAGTAGTACATTATGCTGTGTGTGTGTGGGTGTGTTTACAGAGTTTGTCCTTGCAACACCATCCACTGGTCAAAATCACATACTGCACCTCTTTCAAAAAATACTAAGTCAAGTCACTCAGTCCATTATATCGGGAGATCTAGAGCTGGCATGCTTAGGCTGCTCTGCTAATAATTACCTACAGCTCTTCACAAGAAATCCCCTCAGTGAAAGAGACAGAAAGAGCAATCAGTTCAAACCAGGACCAAGAGTTGCTGTACTGGTCATAGTTAGTAGTAGAATCACTAAGGGAAGCACTAAGGGACTGCTGCTAACTTAGATAATTTACATTATGTCGCATACTAGGGGTTTGTGGCACACAGTTTGTTGTACTGTTATATTTAATCTAGAACTGAATAGACTGATCTTTATTGTCATCCCCGGGTACAATGAAATTTCGAATGGCCTCTGTCAATGTAGTTAAAAAGAAACAAATTAATAGAACCAATACTAGAAAACCAGCAGTAATTGTAATAGCAACAACTTAATAAATAAGAAACCAACAGTGTTAGAAGCTTAACAAAAAGTGACAAGTACAATTTTTTGTTTGTTTGTTTTGGCAGCGTAAAAATAAATGATAATGCTTATTACAAGTACAAAAAGTTACAGTTTAAAAAGTTACAAAGTAGCAATAAATTGTGTCTGAGGTAGCAATTGTAACAGTCTCTGAGGGTAGACGTGGGTATGTGCATGTGCAAGTATGTTTGTTACAGTCTCTTATATGTGCGTGTGTGTGTGTGTGTGTATACGTGTGTGTTTCTGCTCACAGTTGCTGTACTCTCTTACGTAGTTGGCCAGGCAGGTGTGTGATGGAGGCTGCAGCTCTGGGAAAAAAGCTGTTCCTCAGTCTGTCAGTGCAGGTTCTTATTGTCTTGAACTGTTTGCCTGACAGCAGCAGTTTGAAAAGGGCGTGGCCAGGGCGTGGGGTGGTTTTCTTCCTCAGTCGACTGGCATAGATGGGGTGTCCACTTTTGGGAGCTCCATCCTGACAATGTGCTGGGGTGCCGTCACCACATGATGCAGGTGTTTTCGCTCTGCGGCTGTGCAGGCTGTGTTAGTCAGCATGCTGTCAGTGATGATCCAGTAGAAATTTAGCAGCAGTTTCTGTGGGAGCTGGGCCTGTTTCACCTTTCTGAGGAAGATGAGTCTTTGTTGGGTTTTTTTGAGCAGGTGTGAGGTGTTGAAGTTCCATGTCAGCAGTATCCACTGCAGTATGAATGTTATGGCTGTCCTTTCTTAAAGGAGTTTCTATCATTTCAGGTACATTTGTAAGTGCTCATCAAAATGACTCCACTGCATGGCTGTTGTATGTTTGTCTTGTCTGTTTTCTTTTATTGCATTTCCTGTTGTTGCTACGTTACTGTTGTAATTGTTTTTTTGTTTTTTTTTTCTGTTTCTTTCTGCAAACTAGCCTTCCTATCTTGTTTTCTCTGTTTTTACTATTATGAACAGTTACTACTTAATTATTTTCTTCTTCTTTCTGCTTGTGTTTTGCTGCTTGTGTTGTGCTATACAGAAAACCTGCCTGGCCTTGCCATGTAAAAAGCAGTCTAGACATTTTCAGTGTCTAAGAATGTTTACATATAATTGCATATGTTGCTGTACACCGCTGCCTGGTGAGTTGAATTATTATGGTTTTTGCCAGTAATCTTTTGGTAACCAGTTATTGTGGAAGGTAATTTTCTTGTTAGAAATGTCAGCCAAACGTGCTGTTGTTAACTCATGATTCACATCTACATACATATACATACACATACACAGATCTAGCTCATGAGTTATGAGCTAGATCTGCACACATTTCTCTAAAGTCTGGCTCTTGTAGGAGGGAAAGTATCACAGATTAATCGCAAAGTCCTGTTCCCTAGCAGCTTTGAGTTTGTATTAATCTGGTAAACCTGTGAAAAACATGTTCTTGTCTTCCCCATGGAAACTTGAAAAAAGGTGTAACTGTGTAATTGATTCTTCTTGAACAGTGATGGTCAGGTTGTTTTTCCAGTGGCAGGAAGGGGAGTGGTTACATTGGCCCATCACTGCAACTACACAGTAAACAAGTAAATTACAGTGTAGCTGTTACAGATGGATGTTGTGTAATGGATGCATTAGTGAGGGAGGCACGTGTGACAGGTGAAGGGGAAATGTGCGATGGGCCTCCTTGTCCTATGAGAAGTGCCAGAAAAGTGTCAAAAGGTTTTGTGCTATTGCAGTGGAAGAGCGATCTTAGCTGAATGTAGCACCTGAGCACCCCATCACATCAACAAAACACAACATAGTTCAAAAATGGAAAATTGGATTTTGCATTCACCAAGGATCTGGTTCCAGTTGATTTTTTGTCCCTGCTCGACATGTAGGATTAACAGGAACCAACAGGACCCTGGGGGCAAGACTGCTACACTGTTTTTTGCTGATTGTTTGGAAAATCTTTGTGTATCAACTGGACAATGCATTTGAACCACCCCAGTGTTGAGCAAAAAATACTAAGGCTGACAACTTGATCATCATGAAGCTAGTAATAAAACTTTGCAGCCCTTAGTTTTTAATGCATGAGGCTGGTTTGTGCCTGTCTTAATAAATCAGGATGTATGGATTTTACAGACACACAAACAGGCACACAAGATATGCATACAAGAAAGGGAAAAAATATAGGACACCAAAAATCCTACACTGAAAGGGTTAGCTCATTTTGAAAAGGCCCTGACACTGAATTCTTCATTCATGCCACTTGGTGACAGTATGTTCAGAGTGTATATCAAAAAACACTTTGCATAATAACATGTTGTCCCGACAGCCCCCTCTGCGAGGTAGATTAAACTTCTCAGTGCCTCAGAAAATTGATACATGACTAACTGTGTCCAGCCTTTTTAAATTGAGCTGCTACTGGATGTCTTTCATCTCCATTTCTAATGGTGCGTCTGTGCTCAGTAATTCTGAGTTGAAGGGATCCCAAGGTCTTCCCGACATGAAGCAGGTTCACTCCTTTCACTCTATAGTTTGGATGGATGTTGGAAAGATTTACATTTTGTAGAGGAAGAGCACTGAATGCAATCATCACATGGATAGAAAAATGTGAGGAGGAGGCCGGGGGCATTTCTGTTCTTACCATGATGTCAAGCAAGTTTTATTTTGTTTTGTTTTGTTTTGGTCTTCTGGACATGAGCTGGGGATGCATATTAAAGATGTTCATGAGGGAAGGCTTGCAACTCAAAATATTGCAGTGTCTGGTTATAGGGCTGGGCAACACAACAATAACAATAAATAGTGTAGTGTATTTTTCTTCAATATAAATATTAAAAAAATGCTCTATAAAATAATCAACCAATTTAAAGACACATTATGTGGCAAGGTCTTGTTGTACAAACAATCATGACTGAGGAGCTGCACACCGTGTTGTTTTGGTTGCTAAAAGAGGTTAGCATTGTGTCAATTGTTACCATTCTGGATTATTCAGATTTCACAAAACTCTTTAAATGTGACAATTATTTATTGTACATCAAAATGATTATTGATATAGACTGAAATAGTGTGTTTTATAATACAAACATTTGTTCGCTCAGGCCTATCTGGTTATGATGTCCCTTAAATGTTCATTGAGGGGCATATGTTATTAGTTTTCTTAGAGAGATATTCTGCCTGTGACATTTTTTCAAACTATGCCTCAGCATAGCCAATGTTTTTACACAAATGTCAAATCTCAAATCATTGGCATTTAAATTATAACCTCTGGTAAAAATCAAAGGTAAACGTCCCACACATAGTATTTAACTGGCTCATGGGTGGTATAGAATATTTTTAGGCCAGAATGTGAATTCTCTCCCTTGATGCTTCTGTTCAGCTTTCTAAGGTGTACATGCACTTATGCTCAGCAGAGGTGACCGTTCAGTTTTTGCAGGAACCATTTGACGCATGAATGTCCTGATCCATCCACAAGGGATAGTGCCAGCAATGAAGACAGCCTGTATTGGGTAATTACAGACTAAATGACAGCAATTGACAGCAGTTTTCCATTTGATCAATGGTGCCTAGAGGAGTGGAACATGTAGCAAGAGGACTTCTGTCCCACCTTGGGACCTGGACAATTCCAAGGTTGCGGACACTCTGCAGCAGGCCCCCTTTTAGCCCCTTGAGTGGGTGGGACTGAAGTGCCTGGCACTTAAAACAGCTTCCCTCATCACAATAGCAGCAAAATGTCGGGTGGGGGAACTGCAAACCTTGTTGCTACACAAAGGTTTAGGCAGGCTTCTTGCAGACGTCACAGAGGTGGTCCTGCGGCCAAACTAGGGTATTCCTCCCAGAGGTACTCTCTGACATCCATCTGAACCTGTCAGAAGAGCTTCGCCTGTCAGGCACTTGTAATTGTGTCTGGTCAGGGCCCCAGTTGTGGATGATGTCTCTCTTGCTCAAGTCAGCCTCACATCTGCAGGGCTGATTGAAGAGGTTTTTACCCCTCCAGACCTGGCCTTGGGGTCTTGCAGGACTCACGAGCCTTGGTAGTGTTTGGGGTGACAGTGCACTGCATCCGGCAGTACCTGCCACCCAGGGGTATGTAAGTAGGGCCTGTCATCTTGCAGGGTGTAACAGTGTTCTTTTACATGCAGCATGTTATGGATAACTGGGTGGAGAGACATTTGTGTTGAAATGGAGTTTGTTAGATTAAACATAGTTCTCTCAGCACAGACTATCTCTCCAGCTTGCTCAGCGACAAGTTTTTTTCCCAGATAATCAGTGATAGTTGCACACACCTTTGTTTTTATGCTGTGTGCTCACACCTACAGGTGTTGTCTTATTCATGTTATCTCATCTAGTGACTTTCTATCTCAGTTGCATGGAGATAGTCTACTCACAGAACCATGGTTACATTGTAATCTGACATGATAACCTATGTTTGCTAATAATATTGCCTGCATTCTTCATGGAAAAGATGAGCAGAACTGATCAAGGTATCACACTTGACTTGGAATATAGGTCAGATGTGTTCCAACCTTTTCAATTTAATCTAGTTTGTGTGGGAGGTTTTCATAAATAATAAACAATTGATTGACGTGTGTGTGTGTGTGTGTGTGTGTGTGTGTGTGTGTGTGTGTGTGTGTGTGTGTGTGTGTGTGTGTGTGTGTGTGTGTCTGTATTCTCCCTAGTTCACCATCATACCAAGATTTCTTATATGCTTCGATGCTCAAACACCAACCACAACTGAAACCAGCCATCTCATTTATTTATTTATCATAAATTGAGATTTTGATTCCTTGTGAAAAACAACAACAAAAAACATTTATATGAGTCGAGTTCAGTCAAACAGCTAGCAACATACAGGATAATGAAGGTAACAGAGACCAATCCAGCTGAAACAAGTCTTGTCAAATCATTATGCTTTAATGGGTCAGACTGACCATCTTAGCAAGCAGTTGCATCATCATGACTGTGAGTTAATTAATCTTGAAGAAGCAACATGTAGCACTGTAGCATTAATCAGTCATTAATCATTTAATTTTGAAATCTATGTATAATTACTTTGAACAAATAAGTCTTTGTTCAGAAGTCATTCAGAAGATTAGCAACCTCTAGTCGCCTCCACACTGCATTTTGCATCTTGTGTCATCAGGTTGGATTTGGGAGAATTTCCCTGCTGGGACAACAAAGTTGACCTTTTGCCTGATGTTGATATCAGATTAATTGTTTTACAGTTGCACTGTGGCAAAATTAGGAAGAGGGCACTTTTCTTCCTGTATACATGAAGCCGAAGCTAAACCACAGAGCTACAGAGTTTCTGATTAACACAGATGGTGAAGGGAATGAAAGGCCGATGGAAAAATGACATGTTATTCCTCTTCAGTACAGCCAAAAGCAAACAGGAGGTGGAGGGGGAAAGAAACAGAGAAGGTTATTGTAAATGTCACTGTGATGATGGAAAACCTACCAGTTGTGAAGAAGTGGAGTACTGACATGATTGAACATGATAATGTGATTAGCAGAATATTGTTCAAACCTTGTCTTTCCTGGCCTCATCCTCTTCATTTCTGTGTCTCTCATCCATCCAGGTTGTGGCGTGATGAGCACCATGGATCCCCTCCTCTTCATCACTCTCCTTTTCCTGCATAAGCTCCTCCCCTTCCTGTTGGCCCACTGAAGAGACTTCAACCAAACTATGATGACCTGCAACGCTCTCACTTTATGTACCAAACAAAACCCAAGTAACAGTCAGTCAGTACCGACCAAGGGATATAGGATCATATTAAATAGATGCATATGGTTGCAACACGTCACCGCAGCAAGTGAACGCAATGCAAAAAAATGAAGGAGACAAAGTCCGAGGTCAATGAATGAGAAAAAGAGACTAAAAAGATGGAGAATGACGCTCCTCAGACTTAACTGACTGAAACAAGAGGAGCAGAGTAACAGTGTGTGACTGTTGAAAGGGCACATAATGTGGAGAAGAGGAGTCTGCTGTTTGTGAATAGGAGCGTCACTACTGATCGACACACAGCCTAAATACAGTGTGGCCACTTGAAGTGCTGCCTCTACTCTGCATTGCATCTACTTCACGCATGGCCCTCCTCTCTTTATTATAAAGCAGATATCACTTTCCTGATCTCACTATCATGTTTATTTTACAGCTTTCCAGGGTGATATCTGTTCATGTGACAACACAAATCATTTTAATGCCACCTCTGCTTTTGATTTCACTATAATCAGTTCCATTTGTTTCATGGAATATATCCAGTATTCATGTTTTGTTTTTGGTTTTTTTGTTTATTTTTTTGTTAGTTTTTTTGGTCTCTCTGTTTTTCCCCCAGGACAGGGGGGCAGTATGGAGGTTTGATCTGCATGAGCTGTTGAACGTTTACATAATTTACAGTAGCCATGTTGTTCAGCATCCACGTCAGTCCTAAACCAGGAATCTTCATGTCACAGAGCCAACCTTTATCCACACAGTGTGTGAGTCTATGTTGTTCCCTCCATATCTAAACACACACACACACACACACACACACACACACACACACACATACACACATATACACACACATTCAGTACATGCACACGTACATATGCACACACACACACACGCACACACACACACACACACACACACACTTTTCTGTTCTAAAAGATGTGTTCCATCATGTAATCAACAAATAAGCTGATATATTTTGATTAAGATAAGGCACACCTTACCATTGTTGTTGTTAGTCACCTCCAATAATGTTTATTTTTATTAAAGATATGGTGATCAAAGTGAGACATTCATTTATATGAGACAAAAAAGAGAACTTATTGGCATCTTGCCAATAGCAGTTGAACAAAGGTTGTTGTTTTTGTAATAAAAGATAGATTTGAAAGGTGTCATGTGAGTGGTTTTCTTTGGTCATGGAGCTTCATTTCAAACAGGATGAGGAAAGCACATGCAGGAAGCAAACAGTTTCCCTCGTCTCTGAATGAGATTATCGCCAGCCGTAGTTTGGAAAGATTTTTCTTTAGTACTAACCAACTGGCTGTGTTTCCATGCAGGGCAAAATCCCCTCTTAACCCGGGTACTCCACTAACCTGGGTTTGGGTCCACGCGGTTAAAATAAACCTGTAATTTATGAGTATGAGAAATCTGAAGAAAATGTATGGTTTACTCCTATATCAAATAGATCGTTGCAACAAAGACATATTTTATTCCCTCACAGATACTTTGATATCAATAAAAATCATAGTTTTCAGTCATTGATTTTCCCTGTGTTAGCAGTAAGACGGTAAATAATAAGCTGAGGAAGATTCTGTTAACTGGATTATTGATGGCAATGAGAAGTCTCAGCCACATGATTTCAAAGGTTCATGGAGACATATTAACCTGCATGAGACCTGAACGCGAGTGTGGACAAGAGACTCTGCTATGGAAACTGACAGTAATAAGGTTGATTTTGCTGTGATCGGTGTGCCCTCTTTTTGAACTGATCATCCATGGCCAGTCTAACGTGTGTCGATCTGGTTCAGCTTTGGATGATTATTAATGAGGACATCATCTGGTACTGCACACATTTTAATAACTCATTAAGCAGTTCACTAGATCAAGTGAAAACAAAATGATGAAATGAAGAGCAAGTCTTTTCTTTCCAATATACCAGGCCCTTCTTTGCAGGGTTTCTCTATAATACACTAAGTTACCTTTGCTTAGTTTTCCTTCCACTAGACTAGAGCAAAATAACATTGTATTCTCGTATTCACACAAAGACAGTTGCACAAAGCAGGCATGCCATTTCTACATGTTCAAGATCTGAAAAGGAAATGGTTGAGTTAAGGCAAGAAAAACAAGTGTGAAGTTGATGTTAAGGTAAGGATTTGGTCATGGTCAAATTGTAAAAGCATTTTCTGAAATTTAAAATTTCATTCAGTAAAAAAAAAAAAAAAAAAATGTATTTCTATGAGTTTGGAACTGAACCTGGATCATTGAAAGTAAATATATCTGCAGTTCCAACCCTCTGACTAATCAGTGTTAAATGCAGTGCTATCTGTTGCTAGTTGTGTCACTGCCATGTAATCCTTTCATTGTGAGGGAAACTATTTGTATCCTATTTCTCTCACTTTTTATGCATCACGTTCTGTTTTTAGACATCCAGCTCGTTTCACAGACTCTCATTTCAGCCCAGGCTGGTGACTGTGTGTGTGTGTGTGTGTGTGTGTGTGTGTGTGTTTCCTCAATAGTGTGGCTATGAGAGGTTGTAAACTGACAGGCTGTGGTACCATAGCGAGATGTATCACTGTGTTCAGAGGGTCACAAAAACCATTACTTTGCTCCCAGGCAGATGCATTCAACTGCAACAGTATCTGCCTGAGACACTGGGAACACATCATTCTCAGGAAGAGCAGTGGCATGTAAAACCTGTCTAACCAACCACAAACAAGAAAGAAAATGGAATAATGAGCACCACACTTTTTGGTGTCAGCAGGAAGAAGCAGAGAGTTGTAGACAGCTGGGCCCAATTCCCATAGCACTGTAGCTCTCGAACACTGGCTTCTGCCTCATGCTAGTCACAAATAATGGGCTACCTCGTTACTTCTTATTATTCCTATTGTGTGGAGGAGCTTCGCTGCGGTCCAAATTTCAATAACCTCAACTGTTTCAAAGGAGCAAGATCCTGCACACCACTCTTGCCCGGCATACCTTTTTATTTGCAAATGTTTTGATTCTACTGGCCTTTGACATGCAGTATACCGTTTTTTTTTTTTTTTTTTTTTTTTTTTTTTTTTTTTTTTAAATGTCTTCTATCTTACCACCTCTATTTGGAAATTTCCCTGTTTCAATACCACAAAACCTGAAAGTTGAAATGTTAAGTCTTGCATCATTAAAATATACAGCAACAGTATACTTAACTTTATCATCTCTCTGGATAGAGCTGTGAGCAAGACCCGTGTGTGGGCTTTTGTCCCTTTGAAATAAAACACATCTGTTTCATCTGACACGCTTGCACAAAAGTGTAGTCTGGCTCCATGAATATTTTCTCTTTTTAAGATAAATTGCACAGAGGTAATCCACACTACCTCTGTATTTTATTTTATTTTATTTTTTTTTTTTATGATTTTTTTTTAAATCTTTGGTATCAAGCTGTGGTGTTCCTGCACTGCTCCGAGAACACAATCAAAGAGTGTGTCCAGCGCTGTGATGTCTTTCTCCTTGGATTTTATGTTGAAGAAGTTTCCGTATCTGTGGCTGGAACTCTTTTCTGTGTTCAGCCATGGTGGCTATTGCTGCTCATAACTAGCTAGTTTTTCTTCTGTTTCCTCCAAAAACGTTCGATAAAAGATCATCACTTACTTTTCCCAGGAGCAGACTCTTCAGGCATTGGGTGTTTAGAGCAAACAGTGTAAAAGCTTTAATCAACCATAGTGTTGTATCAGCAGGTGACAGAGGGCATCTATTTAGAGGAAATGGTCATTTTGAGATGGTATGACATCTTCCACACAGTCATATTCCATACAAACACACTTCAACATGCTTTCAGACCCTGCTGGTGTTCATGAATACACAAGCCAATGGAGCAGTTGCACAGACATGCTGCACATTCACATTCCTATTGTTTATATGCAGCTGCAAGGGTCCTGATATGTGGACATTTAATATTTCTCCTCAAAGGGAAAAAAAATATATAAATGCAGCTGCTCTTTTTGACCAAAAATGAATTGCTGAATACAAAGATTAAAGACAGCAGTAATTAAACCATCAGCGACTATCAGGTCAATTACCATTTTCCATCTCTGTGGAAGTAGTTTGATTGAATCTTTATCCATGCTGGTGCATACTGCTGTGACTCATTTGGTTTGTTAATGATCTCCAGCAGTGGACCAGTGGTGGTGCGATATCACTTTTTAATCCAGAACCTCTGGCTACAAAGTCATTAAAAGTTTGCTTTGTCCACTACCAAGAAAGAATTTCAAAACTAGAAAATCCTCGTCTTGCTTCACGTATCACACTGCGTGTGGAGACGCAAATCAAATAATCTGTAATTTCAGTTGCAACACTATAACTACGTTTAAAGCAGAATGAATAAGAGAGCAGCTTTTAGTCGCTCTGTTATCCAGATAAGAACTGCAGAGGAAAGAAGCTGATTCTTCAAAAGTGTCACAGAGCACGAGTACTTTACCACTTTACCCGTCTACTTCACCATTTTGTTCATTATCCGGAAAGCCAAATGGAAATGAATTCTGTGTTCTTAGATAAATACAGGCCATCAATCATAATGTCTGCCTCTAATTGATGCTTCAAGAGAGTCCAAGACCAAAATCCACTTCATTTTGCAGTCACTGATATTACTTTGGGAAGGCTTTCACTGAAGAAACAGATTAAATATCTCGGGCTAATGCATTTCAAGCAATACCTTTATAGCTTTTAGCGTAATTGAGCATAGGATGTGTTTAAAGATTTGGCCGTGCTCGGGGGCACTGGGTCTGAACATACAGTCTGAAGCTGCAGAATGCATCAAACAGAAACGTTACATGAGCAAAAACATTTTAATCTCTCACATATCTACATTAATGATGTCCAAATCATAGCATTTATCTTTGCTACAGCTGCAGCATCAGATTCTGCCCTTGGCTCTTCCTGCAGTTTATTCACTTCAAGCATTCAGTTCAGACTTTTGGATTCAAACAAGCAAAATCACTCTGCTACACTTTTGTGGTAAAAAAAAAAAAAAAAAAAAAAAAATGCATGTAAGAATACAGATGACCAGGAGAATTCAACCAAAGCAGTTTTGTGACTTCTTCTATTTTCCTAGCTATTCTTTAAGAAGTCAGAAACACTGCTGAGTTTATACAGTAATTCAGTTTATACAGAAACTCAAAAAAGGAAAACCTTATGGATGCCTTGAACCCTCCAAGACTGCCATCAACAGAAGATCCAACAGAATAAAAGAGACAGAGATGAGTCAGGGAGGCAAAGAAATAAAACCCTGCTGTTTCTTATGTTCCTAGTTTCGTGGTTACTGATAACTGGTCTCAATATCTGTTATCCTCATGAAGAAAAAATCATTGTCTTGAGTGCTTTGTTAAACTGTTCGACCAAGCCATCCATCTCTCTGGATCAATTTAGTGCCCGTTAACTCAGAGAGCTCCTGCCGTGCACGTGACACAAACAATCTGAAGGGAAAGGAAGGAATGCAAATAACAAGCAAAGTCCATGAAAAGTGAGCCAAGAATATTTCCCCACCATGAAAGGATTATATGGAGGAGATATGTTGGAGTTTGACACCGAAACTGCAGTAATACTTTATTTCAACGCCCTGACCCCAAGAAACATCTATACGGTGTAAGAAGAAGAAAGATCAATTCCCAGCTCATTCAAAGAAGTTTTCTATTACGAGTAAGGTTTTCATTTTCAGCACAAAGTTTTCCTCTCCAAACCATGACCGCATTGTTGTAGTTGCCTGAGTAAATGGTATGTTACATTAAACTTTGTTGTGATAAGAACGTAATCTTATATTTCTGTTGCAGAGGGGAAACCATGGGAAAATAACTTAATGTAGCGGTGTAAGAGAAAAGTGTACCCCAATCACAGCAAAATCAATGTCCTCAGCAGGTATGTTTCTTGTCCTTACTGTGGTGAAGGTCTCATTCTCTCTCCCTGAACGTTTGGTACCCCGAAGCTGAGCCTTGACACTCCAGCTGGCGAGGAGTTTCAGTTTTCTCAAACACAGTACATTCTGTAAAGTGACAGCCAGAAACATCAGCAGCAGCGGGACAAATAAACAGTTGATTCGCCGGCATTGATCAACAGCCCTATCGCCCAAGCCCATCAAGCTTTCAAAAATATTATGGTCATTTCGTGCCAGGGGACCGTAAAAATCATACTTGCTATCCATCAAATATCTCATGTTTGCCTTGGCCCCGGTGGAACATCGTTTTGAGAGCCGCTGTCTGACAGGATGCTGGTGGATTTTCTAGCATGAGGGACGACTGAGAATGGCCTCATTCTGCTAGTTATGAGTCAAATGTGTGCTTGTATTTCAGCTGGGCTGCCACGTCTGCCTCAGCTGTGAGGAGGAGGAGGAGGAGGAGGAGGAGCGGTTCAAAGATGTACATGATAGCGCTATTATCTCACACACCTCAGGGGCTCAGCTGGTCAGGGGCCAGCTGGTTGCTTTGGCACTTCTGTTGGACACATAAGGCACATAAGGGGAGAGCTCAACCAGAGCACTTTTTTAAGGTCCCATATTTCAGTCTTTTTCTCTCTTTCTTTCTTTATAATAATTGTAATTATTGAATTAAATACAGTTCCACGTGCAAAAATAAATAATCAAATAAAGACTGTTTTGTGCCTTTAAGGCCTCCAAATCACACTATTACACATGACATGACTGACAAATTGCTGACATACGGAGAGGACAGGAGGATAATATGTATAATATGGGACTTTAAATGAAACTTTTAATCAACACATCACAGGTAACAGAAATGACTAAAATCAACACTTCTGCTTAAGGGTCAGATTCCATTTAATTAGGGCGGGGAATCACTGGGTAATTGGCAATATGATACCATCACAATAATTGACCCACAATAACAATGGTATCACAATACAGGTGATTCTGTGATATGCAATATATTGTAAGATAATCAGCTATGATAATATCTGGAACTGAAGAAGGCAAAACCATCTAGAAAAGGCAAAATAACTTTCCAATAAGCAGGAATCCATATTAATATATTGTATTATCAATTTATTGTCCCACTTCTACAATTAATGTAAACAATTTCATTAGGCATTTCCTTCTTTCATATCATATAGATTCTGGTCTGTATCTCCATGGTGTCATTGCCTTGTAACAGCACTGTGCACAAAGGAATATTAAAGGGAATCAGATGTTGTTGTTGTTGTTGTTGTTGTTGTTGTCGCATCAGGCTGCCCCTCACCTCTCTCCTCAACCCAGCTCCGAACAGCGCTCAGCCTCACCACTGCTCGCCTCAACCTCATTAAAAGAGATGGCAGCGCTGAAGATTGAAGATGACAACACAGAGAAGAAACATTATTCACACTAATGAAAGCAAACCAATGTATGTCAATGGTATGGTTCAAGCGTTCAGAAAGTGACATAAGGACTGAAATGTCGGAGCACGAGGCTGACGAGAAAGATGGTCTTTAAATATTGTGCCTGAAGAACTGCAGATGTAGGAGTGGCTTTGCGAGATCACATCAGAATGTCAAGTCAGAGGGCGCCTTGTAACGCTGATCCATAGATCAATAGGGCAAGTCCCAACTCTGTGATATAGAATATACGGTGAGATTGATGACATGGTGGAGTTTCAGCTGAATATTTTGCTGACCTCCACCTCATAAGTCAACATAACACAAGCAGTTGACAGTGCAGGAATCTCAGCAAAAGCGTATCTTGGTGAAAATCTACAAAAAAAAAAACAAAAAAAAACCCTGAAGTAGAGAGACAGATGGGCTATGAGGTGTCTAAAGAAATATCCACGTGTCAGTGCAAGATAGAGATACAGGGAGAGAAATGTTCTTACACAGCGTGGGAGAATGTCACCCGGGATCCTGGTTGGGAGGTTGGAGGGATGGAGAGATATGACGATACAACTACAAGTCACCAAAACATGAATTAATGAGCTAGATAGAGATCTCAGCAGTCAGGCAGCTGCCCAGAGCATTACGCTAAAACTTGATTTCCACTTCTCCTGATACAGCTCGCAGATTATTTTGCAGCAGAGAGTAAACGTCATGTCAGACAGAAGCCGAGGCCTTGTAGCTACAGTTGAATTCACGTCATCTCGTGGAAGCTGTTTTTCTACTGAGAGAAAGACTACAACTAACAACTGTGAATCTTACATAAGCTGGCGGCTGTGTGTGTGTGTGTGTGTGTGTGTGTGTGTGTGTGTGTGTGTGTGTGTGTGGGTGTGATCATCTATCCACCAATACTTCACTTCAGCCCCTTCAAACCAGCCAGACATGCTCTCTACTTTGAATTTAATCTTGTACTATGTGAAGCATGCAGCGCTGAAGCCAGAGTTATCCAGCTGACACGCAACCTTACAACACTGTAACATCAGAGCGGTAGATTCAGCAGCATCAGTGAGAGGAATCAACTGCAGTGCGTCCAAAAATTACGGCTAATATGGAAATGGCACTCAACATTGACAGTGCACATAACACAATAGGCAAAAGTGATTTCAAAGATTGATTTGTAAAAGGCAGGGTGCTGAAATCATTACAGCTCACAAATGTTAAACAAGACGATCAACAACAGCAAGGACATATCTAAGACCCAAAAGCGACAATGAAACAGTATACAGCATAATTTTGGCACAAATGTAACTCCATATCTCTGTGCTCACTTTATTAAGAAGATAATTCTCTCCCCAAGACAGCTATGAAAGATCATTCTTCAGAAAGACACACAGATCAACTTGGCCTTCGTGGAGTTGATAACCACGTCCACTGTCAGGTAAGTCTTTCCCTTGCAGGAGAAATCCTTTGGCACACGTGTGTTTTACATTTCCAGCTTTTCTGAATTTAACAGAAGATGAATGGAGGAGACCTGGAAGTGGAGATTTGTTTCTCAGAAGGACCTTCCTGGCTAAATAAAGCATAAATCAAATCAAATCAAAAATAAAACAGTGTAGTTAGCATGAATAGCAACAGCCACCGTGGCTAAACAGACAAAGAAAAGGCCGCCACCTACAAAAACTCAAACTTAACTAACAGAATAAGATCATCAGTAGGCTCTAGTGGACAACTTTAAAGTTGCACAGGCTGGGCTGGTGATGCCAATCTGGTCAATAGTTCATATTTTTTACAGTTCTCCAAAACGTATTTGGTAAAGGATCATGGAGAAGGCATGGGATGGTTTGGGTGGTTCAGCAGATCTCAGTCCTGCCTTTTGTCTCGAAAACAGCACCCAGGGTAATTAAATGTTAAAGAACCTGAGTGATCAAAAGCAGCTCTTACAACTGCCTAAAGGGATCATATTAAGACACTGGAAGAATGTGGAACCTTCCAACTATTCAGAGAGGCACACAGCTTTAGTTGAAAATGCCTCTCATGAAAGACTAATTTACAAAAGGAACAGAAAATTAGATGGCGACATGGATGTTTGGGAACTGTAACGGGGATTCTGGAGCCTTGAGTTGCAAATCTCCTAAATGTGCTGAGGCTAGATGGTAGGATAGGTGGTATATATTGTATGCTGGTTTCTATGTCTAGACACAAATTCAGTTTATTTTATCTTCAAAACCCCTAAATGCATATTTACTTCTTGGATTTTTTTTTTTTTTTTTTTTTTTTTTCATGGACTTCATGGACTTGGACTGTAAGGATAGCCTGCAGATCTTGTCAAAGTTAGAGCTTTCATACTTAAAAATGTGCCTTATTTCTCTCAATTAATGAATAATTTTTTTATTATTTCTTTTTGTCTGCTATTCTGTCTCTCTACTTCATGTTTCTACCTGTCTTCTGCAAAAAAGCCATTAAAATGTGCATATTAAAAAAACTTAATCAGCTGAAAATCAGGGGAAAAGACAACATTTTGCTACATCTGTCCTTTGAATGCACAAACTAATGATATAATTATTGTGCATGTGAGTGTGCACAGTCAAAACATGTGGCAGACAAGAGGGGAGAGAAGGGACAGACGGAAAGAGCGAGAGATGGAGTTTAAGCACCGTCAGGCTGAACATCTGGCAGCAAAGTCCATGGCAAGATGAAGCTGCCACATCTGATGGACCCGCCTCTTCCTGTGCAAATCTGATTGGATTGCAGGTTTAACAAGGTCAGAAGGGATAACTGGGAGGGTGGCATGGTGCTGCTGCAGTGCACACACACACACAACCACACACACACACACACATTGTATCCTCGCATGACTACGGCTGCACACACACTGTCAAAAACACAGCGCACCACCTGGGCTGGTCAGGCCTGCTCTGTTTTCCCATCCTTGGCTCTCCCTCTCTCCTCTGTCAGACAATCCTCCTGAAGGCTGGTGACATGTGATTCGTTTGCTCTTGCTCTTCCTCATGACATTGACCAAGCCGAGATTATACTCAGCCTTCTTAGAACAGACGTTCCACGGGCAACAACATAATCTCTTGTAAAAAACTCAACGGTGACGGGCTTGGAGAAAACGCCGCTGCAGTGACACATAGACTGCAGCTTCAAATTAGCCAAAGCAGTCTCTCCCTCCTGAGAACTGTCATTTATTATTTGTTATTGTTAAATAATTTGAAATTATTGTGCAGCGATATTGCTTGATTTGTGATGTGAACCTTTTATTAGATTTTTGCCATTCATTGATCTTAATTTTATTTATTCGTTTTTGATTTATTTATACTTTCATTTGTCTCAGCTTCATAACACAGATTGATGGCAGTAATAATAACAATAGGCTGATAATGATTATAATAATAACTATTTGTACAACTCACTTCTGAAACAATGTTTGCAGCGGTGATGCAACACAAGTTTCTCCATCTGCATTTAAAGTTGTTTGCTAAAACATGACTATATTAAATGACAATACAGTATATTAACAGTACTCTATAAATAGCTTGATTAAGCAGTGCTAAGTTGTGCTGAAATTGCCTTCAGTCATTCACAGTCCTTCACATTTTCTAATTAGTGAGATTTAGACTTGCTTATGTCATAATCTGATAAGGTTTGTAATATTGCCATAAAGAAAACATATTTGCAGCACAGAGTTTGACTGTGGATATTTTTTGGCTATCTAAAACATCAGTTGAAAAACAACAGATTCTGGTGGCACTCCCTCACAATCAAAGAGCAAAGAGCTATAGATAGCAGTGTCTATGCTAACAGTATAATCAGTAGACCAGGATGCAATGCAATCACAGCTTGCATCTGTGTGGATCTGTCATTGGTCCTGCATAAAATACAACCGACAGCTTTTTTGTAATTTGAATAACCAGGGATGGCATTGCACTCTCTTCACTCTCACATTTTCCGCGCTAGTTAAAAAAAAAAAAAAAAAAATACTTTGCAATAGCTATCACTCCCTCTACTTACATTGAACTCAGAGAGCGCTCTTCTCTGGGGGCTGTCAAAATAAATTTTGGAAAATGTAGGAAATCACTAACTAAAGCAGGCGCGGGTAAGGTATGCTGAGGCAAAGTGGATAAACCAAAAAAGAGAATTTTTCATTAGAAAATAACTTGCAGAATGCATTGTGCTGTTCATGTTGGGAATTTTCTTTTAAAGTAACACTATTCATTTTTATTTTAGTTATTAATTAAGTTCTTGTACAGAACAAATTGCAAAAAGTGCACAAAATAGTTGTGCTGCTCGTGCTTCAGATAGTCTGCAGCAACCAGCCTTCTCCCGTTAAACTGCAAGACCAGACATACAGTATGTCACTAAACCAGACTTTTGGCCTGCCAGAAATGGTGAAAACTAAGCAGAAGGAATGGCAAGAGCACAAATTTACAGTTTTATTCACATCAACAACAAGCAAAGATGCAGCCACCTCATCCATAAAGCTTGACAGAACTCTCTTTGCAGGCAGTCTTCACTCTCAAGCAAGAAAAGGACAGCAATAGTGATTGCAGCAAAACAAGATTACTACTTACTGCCACTTTAACAAATAATGAAGCAGCAAGGAATCAGGAGCAGCTCAGGAATTGCTCATTTTTTTGGTGGTAACATTATAAAACATTATAATGTAACAGGATGCCTGTTAAAATGTTATGCTAGATATAGATGCGTTGGTGCTTGTCAGCCATTAGTTAATTATTGTCTTAATGTTTACAATAGCCGTGCAGTGCCTACAAGCATATAGATAATTGCTATAATGGCATTTCTTGAATTCTTTTTTAGCTTGCAGGTTGTTGCATTTGGATTATTATCTATTTATTCAAATTGAGAAAATTACAGTTTCAGTGCATATAACCTTATTTCCTTTTATTTATGACACTATGCTCCACCATGACTGTGTATGGTGATGTTGTGAAGGAATGGCTGAAGTTTGTACCAGGAATTCAGCTAAAGCTAATGAAAACAAATAACACCAAAGTGATGTGTCTATCATAATGGTCATTCCATATAAATTCCTTGCAGTGGGAGATTACCTGTGAGCTCCATTCATGCACTAATTTGCTTCAGCCATTCTATCGCACATCCATCGTCAGATAAGGTGTAACAACTCTGTAGAGAAACAAGTTTAACCACAATTCTTGATTTGCACGTCGACAAAACAATTCACATCATTTAAGAAGCTGGGTAGGGGTGGCCTTTCTCACCCGTTTTTGTGGTATTTGCAAGTTTGGCACCACATAACCACATAAATACTAAAATTTAAATCTTTATGAAGAGATACCCTTCCATCTCCAGACAACTGGTACTCCTATGTGGTGTCCTAATCAGGTTTCCACTGTGCAACTGAAAGACTCTTGGAATAATGAACCAACCAAACAGTTTCAAGTTACACACAGACCTCTTTATTCCAAGTCTGAGCTGATTTATCCATCTGTTTTACTGAAGTGTCACAGATGACATTATTTATTAGCCTGACTTCTCTAACCGTTTCCTCACATTTGCAGATGAGGGTTTCTGAAGTGCCTCCACTATAGAAATGGGGGGAAAAAAATCACTTCTAATAAATCGGCAGACATTTCCTTATTTTCCTTCCTTATTGTTACTACGACCTTGTTTCACTCTCAGTTTTCACAGATTCATATTAAACTATGAGGCACCCGACATTTTGTACATCTTAATAGACCCGCAGATGGTAAACCATGGTGATATTTATGGGTGTATTTACACACTTAAGCCATAGAGATAACAGAGAAGTGCACCAGTTTATCTAGCTATGCAAGGGCACTATCAAATAGAAGAAACACTACACTGACTTCGTCAAACAATGACTGATTTCCAGATGTAGATAATAAAAGTGGCGGCCCCATCCTGTTATGTTACTTGAGAAGCCAAGCACTGCCCAAACAGTGTCCAACTGTGCCATCTGCTGGTCAAAAGTGATATTGTAAGCAATGAAGAGCATGTTTGGTGAGAATCAGAGTGAGTGTGAGGTGATATCGGTGCCATTGTTCCAGCTTCAGATATCATTCATGCCACAGCAACACCAAGCCCTGCCGAAAATGTTGACTGGCTCTGTTTGAAAGTAAGGAACCTTTAATCATTTATGTTATGCCGCTGCAAACTTTAACCTTTTACTGCCTCTTTCTCTGTATTTAACCGCTTGCAGCCTTCGTGTGACTTGTCAAAGGCAGCACAAACTAAATGAGCCGTTTCTTTTGCATTTTCACTAAAATGTCAGGTAGAAAACATATTTGGGAACAGGATTTTTCTCATTATGTTAATTTTGGTGAGCTTTTTCAACATCCTCAGGCCACTGGGACTATCACATTTGCTGGGGTAATCCTGTTTTAGTCATGTACCCAAGAGAAAAATAAAATAACATTCGAGCTGCAAGCTAAGGTTTGGGTTATAGCACACAAGCAGGAATTCTAGATTGAAAAAGGGAAATAGACACACAACTGTCACACCAAGGAGTGACTGAAAGGTCTTCAAAAGCACCTCCAAAGTATTTTTTATGCCTATTCACCAGCTTTTAAGAAATATTTCCATATAAAATACAAAAATAAATAAATAAAATAAAATAAAATAAAATAAAATAAAATAAAATAAAATAACATAAAATAAAATAATAATAATTTACTATTATTAGTTTGTTTATTGCTTCTCTTGGTGATCAGTTGACATATTTTACACATTAATGACCTTAACAGTAACAACTTTGTCATTGCCAATGCAATGACAGTCACCAAACTCAGATGAATTTCTTTTGAGGAGTTGAAGATCTGTTTTGTTCTGCTCTCCACTGAGCTGTCTCTCTGCAAAACATCACACTTAATCATTTGAAGTATGTAACAGTGCCACTATCATATTGAAAAGCAGAAGCTTGAAAAATGTAGCTGAAGAGTTTTCTAAAAGATGCCTTGGAGTCATGAGCGAGATTTTTTTTTTTCTACAGACATTTGAGTGTTTCCAGCTTTCATCAGTGCAGTACGTGTAAAAAAGGAAACAAACAATATAATGATTCCCAATGCCACTCAGCTGGGGGTTTGGTGCCTCTAACTGGCTATTATATCTTGAAAGGAGGCAAACATTTACAAAGCTCCAAAAATGAGATTAAGTTCATATATAACATTCATACAAATTAATCAATTGACCCAAGCAGCATTCAAATCTTTACAATACTATTCAAAACAATACAGAAACAGCAGGATGATAGGTCAAGTTTCACCCAGACTTCAGCGGAGAAAAATGAAAAAAAAAAAAAATCTCAACAAAGCAACCACTGTTGCATATAAAACAGGAATCATGAAATATTCAGACCAATGCTGGTTAACCTGTCCTCTTTTAAATTCATTTATTTACAGATCAGGCTGGAAAAGCTGGAAAAGGCTTGGGAAAGTAAAAGAGAATGTTCAATTGGTGATATAAACAATCAGTCTTCAAACTGAGAAAAATAAGCAAGAAGAATGAAGGGAAGTGGGATTCAGTCAGCAGCTTTATCACGTCTACAAAAAGGTTGGAGAATCTGTGTATGGCCTTTATCACTGTCAGTCCATGTTAGTAAGGACAGTGACTTACCCTCTCTGGCTTTTTTTTTTTTTTTTTATTATTTATGTATTTAGTTATTTATTTTGACCCAGCCAGATGTTACTGATGATTGTAACTCTGATATTATAACTTAGAACGGATTTAGAAAATGATGAACATTATTTTTGTTCCTTTTTTACTCATTGTTTTCTCTTTCTCATATTTTGTTTCACCCACAACCTGTCTGCATGTGTCTAATTTTCACCAGTGCCTGTGCCTATAAATTATAATTTTATTTATGTATTTATTTATTTTTTTCAGCACTTACACACACTTTTTGCAGGTTACCCATCAGTTTCATGCGGATACCTGACCCAGGACTCCACCTTAGGTCTTTAATTGTGGACTGAAATGACAGAAGTTTTAACACCACTTCTCTAAATACTGGTTGTGTGTGCTGCTCTGCTGTGTATATAACTTCAACTTTCTATATGTCTTGCCAACATTGTATGAATCATTACACGGCTCTGCGTAATACTCAGTGATTGGTCATTTCTGGCATGCTGCAGTCCAGTATTTCTAAATAATGACCATCATTATGAATAACTGATAGTTGCTGTGGACAGCCACTTCAAGCAGGTTTGATATATCACTACGCACAGGAAATCAGCGGCAATTTATTAACCAGGCTAACTGACAATGACATCTGGTGGAGCCAAAAAGTCATTACAACATGGATAGCCTAGCTCTACAAGATATTTCTTCCTCTTTATACAGGAAAAAGGTCAAGTTAAACAGGACATTTTGGGGAAAAAATGTTCTTGGTGCATGGTGGTGATCATTTCTTCGTCTATGATGGTGCACCACTTGGCTCACCAGTAGCTACAGGCTTCTTTGGGCTCTGCAACAAACATCTTTCAAGGTGCAACAGAGCTGATATCAGTTTGTATCTGATGAATGGTTATTTATTCCTCCATGTCTTAGCCATGACCACAAATTGGTCCTTGTATCTCAGCAATCACTCTCTCTTCCATGTTGTTGTAAAGGCTACCAAGCATGGACACAAGATGATCCATCAGCTCTACAGCGAAAGTAACCCTGGATAATGATTTATTGAGGAAATGCACTCTGGATTGCTCAGACACGCTCACCCACTTTTCCACATTTATTCCAATTTGACAACAGATTCAGCCAGTCCTCTCTCGTGCGTCACCTCAGCTAAAGTGAAACAAAATGAGATTGCTTTGACATAAGACTAGTGCCACTACTTTATCGGCCAAGCAGCAGTTCAGCAGCTCTAATGGTTCATATAGAGTAGTTGTATGTCACCATACTTCCGAGTCTCTGTAGGAAAAAAAAGCTGAAATAAAACCTGACAGGATAAACACACCAGGCAGAGCAAGCTATCACACCCTAGTTCTGTAGCTGTCCTCCAACTCTGCTCAGTTTAGTTTTATTCAACAGCAGTGGGTGAAACACCCCACCATGTAGTGAGGGCTCACTGGCATGTTTGTGTGTTGTTTAGCCAAGCATCCTCCCATGCTCCATTTGTTTCCTCCGTCTGGCAGCGCTAAAATTTATTGTGCTTCCACCAGCTGCCTGCTTGGCTTCCCCAGCCAGTGGGCAGCGCTGCCATGTGTTAAAAAATAAGCTTGTAACTGGGGAGGTACGGCCAGCCTCTGCCATCCCACCCTGAAAGAAACACAGAGAGCTACAGTTTAATGACTACTTCTAGTGTCATTCAGACGTGAATATGGGATGTATTTTCACGTTTTTGTAGTTTAAATTGACTGTGTTGCTATATCTACAACCCTTTTCAAAATCACGCATGCTTGAATGCATGCTGGCAGATATATACATCTTAGGCCACACACACACACACACACACACATATGCACAGACACTCTATCTACAATGCCTGTGCACTCCTGAGGCATTACAGTGGTTTCTAAATTACAATGCCTCTTTGATTTTATTTATTGCCTGGCGTTAAGCACCCCACCGACACCTCTAATTTCTCCAGATCCTTCCATTACCCTGCAGCTTAGCATCATCACATCAGCGTGTGTGTGTGTGTGTGTGTGTGTGTGTGGATGACAGAGAGCCAGAGAAGTGCACAGAGAAACTGAGAGAGCATACAAATCAGGGGTCACAAGCCACCTTCATTTCTTATAAGAGTATTCATAATGAACCATTTCAATATTGGATGTCCATAATTATATCTAGATGATTAGGTTTGCGAGGACAGCAGATTGGCTGTACAAAAGAAAAGCATTAGGCTTTGACACAGCCTATGTGTCCCAATGACACAGTGAATGCCCCGTGGAATTTCAGGAGCCATAAGCAACAACGGCAGTGAAACACGTTTTCTGAAGAGCACTAATTGCATTTTGACACAATAAGGCCTCCATGAAAATGGCCAAGCTGACAAGTGAGCACGTTTCAATTTACTTTTACTTTCCCTATGACCTGCCTTTTTTTCACCATTTTCATCTCTAAAGAGGATTTAGGAAATGTGATTTTACCACAAAGCAACATGATCATTTGATAAACCCAAATTATTCTAATTGTAAATGCCTAAGACTTGGATCAGGCCTTTGCAGTCATTTCAAATTACGGGTATGGCAGTAAGTGAGTATATGTGTATTTATGCATGAACAAGTGTGTGTGTACATATGAAAGTATGAAAGTAAGAAACCAACTTTTTTTCATACAAATTGAATTCTTTTGCTCCCTTGATCTGATTTTTAGGGACAAGTGTGTATTGGTCCTTTTCAGAGGCAGTTTTATATGTTAAATAATACATTTGCTCTGCGTATTATACAGAAACTCAAGTTACAGCATTTCAATTTTATTTAACTTTTTTTGTACTGCTGGTAACTGGTGACAGGTCTTACAAAGGAGGATGGTGTGCTTTGTCCATCCTTCGCTGTTTCCATTATTTTTTAACCTTATGGGTTAATTTATTTTTCGTGGATCAGCTGGTTTATGTGAGGTTAGGATTTTCTCATCCCTCTTCGGGCTGTGTCGCTGCTTGTTGTCTGATCAAAAACTGACTCTTTTTCTCAACCATAATATATTCTACATTCTTAGGGTGCAGACACCCTAAGAAAACCAGGATGGGACATAGAAGTCTGTTATCAACGACAAAAATATGTTGGAGAAGCTTACCTCCATAACATGATGTTCAAAAACTGCAACCATGGGGTTAAGCACACCCACATTGTTGCTATTGGTTTGCAAAATTGATTTTAAGTTCCCTATATTTTGTTAATCGAGAATGTCATGATTTGGAAGTGAATGTGCATTTCATTCATGTGCAACTCAACCTTTAGTTTCCCATAATTCCTCTACATTGGTTCAAGGGGGATAGTGGTGAATTTCACACTTGTCTGCTCCACACATAAGTGCAAACAGAGTGAAATACAAAATATCTTTTTAACCGCTACAATTTACTTGAACTCTATCTATGTATACTTGAGGTCAGAGCTGTGCATGGGTCCAGTTTCACAAACCTGTACCTGACCCGCACCAACAGAACCTGCAGGATATTGAGCGTGTTGTCCTGCACTCGCACTCATTTCTGACCCTGATATGACATCCACTCTCCTATACTCTGCCTCCTCAAAGCCAACATGTGTGCTCACACTGATCTCAAAGTTAACAAACCCAGAATAAATCCCTGCTGCAGCCAACTAACAATCGCAGCACAACTATCCTGCAGATGGCCGTCTACCTCTCAATTCAGATCCAGGCTCCTCTTTGTGGTGGAATTGTGAGGGCTGGTCGATGCGGCTTTAGCACTAAGCCTCCTTTGCAAAGCCCCTTCACCATTTGTCTGAAATATGGCAATCTGGCTGACTTGTCTTTAACTATATGAGATGCTTGCAGGCTCTGCTACAGTGAACAGACGAGAGGGGGCTACTTGTTGTCCAATGTATTTAATAAACACTTTCTGGATCTGTATGTGGACACATCCACATATACACACACTGAATACTCACAGCACACAAGCAACGACCTAACACCAAACGACCTAACACCAAATTCAGCAGATGCAGTTGCTGCTGTTGCAGTATCAGAATCAGTGCCTCTTCAGAATCAGAATCAGAGCCAGAATCAGAAATACTTTATTGATTATTACTTTATTCCAATAGGCATCGGTCAGTGTGAATGCTCTCAGTATGACTGCTGAAAGTCCTTCCCATGAAAGTCAGAAAGTAATCCCAGGACAGGGCCACAGGCCAAAAAGAGAGGTTGATGTTATGTGAAATTACATTACTTTAAAATATATTATATTTAATAAAAGATCAACACTCTAAATCTAAAATAAATGTTATGAATTTGCAGAGATGTTTGTCAAAAACATCAAACATCCATATGTATCCATCCATCCATAGTACACAGCTGCTCTTGGTGTAAAATATCATGGTGGACTCTGATATCAGCATAGAGAGGCCAGATTTCTTCCCCACCATTGCTGGGACTCATTTGTAAAGCCAGCCACATTCGCCTGCTTTCATTTGTTCTTCTCCAGAACTATCTGCACTGCCAAAAAAATATCCACTTTTGTCGTACCTGGAAGCGTCTCAGTGCCAGCCATCTCCTGCGAGACCTCAGACTCTTGACTGGCTGACTCAAAGCCAGTGACTTACTGTAGATACATGCACAGCATGTAAGAATCTCTTCAAAAATAATATTAAAATACCCTATATATCTCAGATTAGCAACATTTATGATTATTACTGCCTTTTGTTGATGTGTAAAACTTATATCAATACAAAATACTAAAAATGAAAAACAGAAGGGACAGACTGGGAGAAAGACAGAATACTGTAATTCTTCATACATAAAACATACATAATACAATACAGACAAATAAATAACTAAAGCTAAAAGCTAGAGGAGAAGTATAAAAACAAAGCACAAAGGAGAGCATGGTGAGCACCAGCCTCAGGAGTGTGGTGAGAATAAAAGCCTCTCACAAAGACACAGGCTCCCAGGCTTTTATTCACAGCCTCTCAGGTGTGGACAGGTAAGCCAGTTTAGCCCACGCACCACCTGAAGACTTCTGCACTGCCACTGCAAGGCCACTGGGGGTGCAGAGGGGCATCACAGGAAGCTTAACAGCACTGTGTTGCCGTACCGATTGCACAAAATATACGTTTCATAGTCATCATAGTTAGGATTTTACAGCACTTTCAAAATAAGAGGAGGATAAGCACCAGCTTATCAAATGCCATGGTAGGCAAAACCAAAGGAAGCAACCAGGGAGCCACCAGGGCCCCAAATTGGGCAGCTCTGGTCTAGAAAGACGTCCCAAATAACTGTTTCCATCTTTTCTTTGTCTGTAAGTGCAGGGAAGTCTTTACTGTGGTCCTTAAATCAGTAGAAAGGACACAGTACAAGAATATCCACTGTTAAAGGGGTTACACATAGAGCTGAAACTGGCTGGAACGGTATATAAAGGGATAGTTCAAATTTTTACACACTCAGCGGTATTTGTTGGTCTGGTCTGTGGGTGTAGTATCTCTACAAATAACTCCCTCCCTGCTGTGAAAATGGGAGCTTCACCAGGAGTGTACAGCTCCAAAATGAATGAAGAAGATGTGCCTGTGGTTATTAGTTAAAAGTAAAGGTAAAATTGACACGTTCAACTATGACAAATACTAAATACTGTAGTATTCTAAATTATATACATTGCCACCTCTGTTTGTATCAGATCGTTTCAGTCATTTTGCTCAAGTGTAGACTTATACCTGTTTCAAGTTAGCTGTCAAAAAGATCCTTTACGTACTTGATGTACAGTTTACAGTCTGTGACCTCCTGTTTGGAGAGGAGACAGCTTGCTAATCTTAGCAGAAAATCAACAAACACATGCAGGGGTAAGAGGTAATATATCACAGTGCAAAACACTGTAATAATAATGCTGCTGTTTTGTTAATTCCTCACTCGGCTTCAGAATGAAGTGTAATTCTGGGCTGATTATCGCTGATTGCCCAATCATATTATTGGTTTTATGTAATGGCTGCCTTTATACTGTGTGTTTAAATCTTGGAGAAGTGGTGAAGGAAGTGATATCGCTAAGCTAAAGTGCATTATGTTAATGTTATGAAGATTTTGTTAATTAATTAATTAGAAGCTGCAATTATTTAGCTTTTGAATTTTTATTGCTTGATTGACTGATTGATTGAGTATTTTTATTGTTGCCATGTCCATCATTTTTAATTAATGAACTGGGGGTCTTGGCTGCTTGATAAGAATTATTTATGCAGTAAGTTTTTTGTGTGTGTTAACCCTCTGTTTCACAATGCTCCCTCAAGGTAACAAAGCTAAATTATTTTCCCATGTTATAGTCATATGATGTCTAATGGAAATTAAAGGGTTAATTATAAAGGGAATAAACCAAGCTGGTCACACCATCTCCTGACAGCTGTTTTTATATTTTCTGACATGCTGCGGCTAGTAGGTGACATCTGTTTCTGCTCTGGACAGTTTCACTCAGAAAAGCAATTTTTCATCATTTTTCATCCATCAAAATTACAATCCAGACTAAAGGTATTTTTTAAAGCATTTTTAACATTTGATATAAAAAAAAAATCTGTATGTTATGACAAATTGCTAAAATATGTTTTCTGCCTACAAGCAAGAAGTTTAGTGCAACACACGTGACCTCTGAATGTGCCTGAACTATGACAAAATGTTCAATATCGCCACAGTTTGTTGATGCAGGAAAATGTGAATTTGGAGCCAAACATTTTTGAACTTCACTGCATATATCTACAGTACTGCATATTTTCATCAAGTGATCTTAGTTGTAGGTGCTCAAATGGTAACTGACTTTATACTTAAACAAGATTTAAGGCATTTATTTGTATTTATTTGAATTTATATATGTACACTAATGCAATGAATATGACAAAAAAAGACATAAAATTAGAAGAACTATGCAAGGACCTTAAACACAGACATTCTCTGAAGTACCAAATAGTCATAATATGTCATAATATGCAATAAATATAATCAAACAAGCACTTGTACATGCACTTTCACAGCTCGTATACACACACACATACACAACACACATAAGCACACACACACAAGCAGACAACAGAGTATTTATGTCATTAAAAATAGAACTAAGAAAGCAGTATAGTCAGTAAAGTATTCAAATTCTGTTCAGCAGCTCTGTGCTTTTGCTTCCCACATGATCATTCAGTGTGTGTGTCATGTTTTCCAGGAATCAGTGATCCAGTGTGGCTGCGACTATCATCATTTTCACCACTAGAGAGCAGCATTGACCTCCACCTTTACTTCCTCTCAGTAGCCAGAGGCTACAGAGGCCTACAATGACAAGCTGTTCAAGAGCAGAGCAGTTAGAGAACAGGAGGTTTGTGTGCATCACATGTCTAGCACCAGTTTGGCATCTACCACAATGGTCTCTACCCAATGGCAACCTCCAGCGCGCACACACACACACACACACACACACTCATACACAGACAGAGCTCTTCAGATTATATGTGTCACTGTGGGTGTTACTGGCACATTCATCATTTGGGGATTTTTAACTCTTTAACGACCAACTTGAAAAGGAAGGTCCTCAACTTGTTTTGCATTATCAGTGTCCGATTATGTTGTCATATTGGCCTGTTCAACATTTTGTGTGTGTGTGTGTGTGTGTGTGTGTGTGATATAGTAAACTTGACTGCAGCTGCACCAAATGCCTTTATCAAGCACACAGCATTGTACGAGTTCATGACCTTACCACTCTTATCAACATTCGGTCTACTGTAATACATCTGACCTCCAGGGACATAATAGAGGAAAAACCCACTTAAACCCAGTTAATCGCCTTTTCAGACTGATGTAAATATTTAGGTGAAGTAATTGTGTAGACATGACTGTAGCGTCAAATTAATGTAAATCACATGCGAATAGAGTCTTTAAGGAGGAAAAAAATGGTGATTGCCGACTGGAGGTCATAGTTTACCCTGGCTATTGTATGCAATTGAAACACTGCTTATACATAAAAAAGTGTATGGCATGCAGCTGTGTGTGTGTGTCTATGTATGTGTGTGTGTGAGGATGAGTAGGGGGTTGAACGGGCCGATCTGCGGAGGGTGGGGTGAACATGAGAAGGGTCAGTAATCCAGCATCTTAGGTTTCCTGTTAATCGCTCTTAAAGGAAGTGTTCAGAGGTTCCCACACACTCAGGACAATGAGGCCAGTCTTGGCTGCTGGAATGTTGCTGGAGCTACCTGCCATCCATCTATCCACCCATCCATCCATCCATGCATCTATCCTTACATTCGTCTTCCTCATTCCCCTGTCTTTCCATTACCTACCTGCCTTGCATCTCTCTTTTTCCAGCTCTGTCACCGTCTGTTAAAGTTATTGATTTTTTACGAGCAAATATAAATTTAACTGTGAAGCCCCCGTTTTTCATGAATTATTTTACCTCAAAAGAATAATCCTTGCCATCCTCATAAATACATGTTTGCTTTGCAACTTTTGACTCCATCGCTTACTGATGCAAATCCGGTTCATGAAAGCTTTTACATTTGCTGTTCTAAACACCCAGTGTCTGGCAAGGAGCTGATGCATTTTACATTTTCGATTTGTGTGGAATATTTATATATATGGAAGAAGAACTGGGTAGTTAACATGAGCAGCGCCAGACACAATGACTGGAAAAAAGACATCACCATACTGGACACATTGTTTGACTGACAGGTGATCTCTGGGGGGTGCAATGCAGAGACAATACAGTACTGAATGAGCAGAGAAGGAGACAAAAAAAAAAAAGGAAAAAAGATATATTTACCACTTGAAACTCCTCAAATACATGAGATGTGAGAATAAAATAACATTCAAGATTTTATGTCAGTGTCAATGTACTGACATATGCATGTGTTTTGTGAAAGTTTGAATCCATCTCTTGTATTGTCTTTATATCATATGTGAATAATTCCAATTGCTCTACTGTGTCCCAGTTACAAAGTGTATTTTATTAAAAAACAAACAAATGAACAAAAACTGTGATCTCTCTTACTCTCTCTCTTTTATTCTCTATCTCCTGCTATCACTGCAGTGGAGTGGGCCCTTACATATTTTCATAGATCAAATCACTCTGCAGCAGGTAGGTCTGGGTAACAGAAACCAGCACAATAAAGTGAAACTGGTTCAGCAGTGAAAAGTGATTCTCACAGCTTTATCTTGAACAACACTGAAACTCCCACACAAATAAGTCTTGCTCTCCTTTACACCCACCGCACCAATTTTCAATCATAACATATACAGAACTTATGTGACGCTAAAAAGTTTTGAGGATGTGAAGCGACCACTCATGTCCCTGCAGGTAAGTTTTGATAAAGATATTACCAGTTAGAGAGCAGTAATATATCAATAATAATGCAGTAGTCATCCCAACATGATAGAAAATGCAATAGTTTTTCTAGCTGTTATCTAAGTAGCTATTATCTGAAGACTCGTTTTCAGCAAAGTTCATCTTCGTTTTGCAGAAACCAAATTCATTCCAAATGTTTGTATGCATGTTATGTAGGTGAAAGACATTTTAGCAAAACCAACAAGATGATGTCGGTTATTTTCAAAGAATCATTATTATCACATCATCATATCATGTTTAGCTTTACTGGAGTTGGGTGTCACTCCAGAATGTTCTTTAAGGAAGCAACAAAATAGACTCTATCAATAGATTCTGTCATCTAAAGGAATTGCTTGTAAGATTATGCGTCACCTTTTTAACAATTAACTTCAGATGGAAGCCCTCCTTGATATACCTCAGATCATCATAGCTACAGTATTCTAAACTCTGGCGTACTTATAGTAGTGATGGTGGCTGTTGATGTTTTTTGTTGTGGTCATGGAAGCCATGGTTGTTAGTAGGCTATGGCGGTTATTATCATTAGCATGTTATAGTTTTTTTTTTTGTATTATGTTGATTATGACGGTGGGTTTGGCGGTTATCATGGTGGTTAAAGTTATTATGGTGGTTGTTGCTGGTCAGTATGATCAGTCGTCACGGTTATCATGGTTGTTGCGGTGTTTACTGTGATGGTTATGATGTGATTATGGTGGTTACTGTGGTGGTTATGATGATGATTATATCAATTCATGTGTTTAATGTGGTTGTTATGGTGGTTAGGGTGGTTATTATGATGGTTAATGGTAGTTATCATAATGCTTAAGGTGATAATTATTATGGTGCCTATGGTAGAGCGGATGAGTGAGGAGGCCGGATTTAGAGTCTTAGAGCCAGGTGGTGGACTTAGCCGGGACGTCGTGTATTTGTGGTTTCCATCCTGCTGTAAGATAGGATTACTGTAGCATGCTAAAACAAAGACAGCACCTTTAAGACCATCAGCCTTTGCAGATGCGCTCTAATAGCACGGCTAAGCTAAGCTAAGCTCATTATCTTGGGGCTGGTCTTGCAGTAGGCAGCCTATGCTGATGTCCAGGCCCGGAGACCCTTCGGGGTTAGGGGTCAGTGTCCTTGGGTCACGAGAGGGGGCTGGTGGGTAGGAGGGCTGAGGAGGGGAGTCTATACAAGGTGTCTGACATGATAAACGCGGACTAGGAGGAACAATACCGGTGGCTTGGCTAACGACACCTCTGTGATCTTGATCTATAGTTTAGTGTGAGGTATAAATGGGGGGCCTGTCTGCCAGTCTCTAACTTTTAATGATGAGAAAGAGCAGCAGCTCAGAGGCTATGGGAATCAGAAGTGCTGAGGGGTAAACCCGCCAAAATCATTTTAGAGCTTTTTAGTCCAACAGGAACGGTAATCAATAGGTTGAAGATAGGTCATTTTTGGTAAAGGAAAAATACTTTTATGATGATAGAATTACAATTTGGTTGTATTTCGGCTGACGAGACATCAACATTTATCCTTCTTTTAATCTTTACCACTATACTGCAGATATTTGCATAGACAGAGGAAAAATAAACTGGAGCAAGTGCTAGGAGTGCTAGGAGCAGATGCCAAATCCTGTACAGTAAGGGATAAGAAAGACTCAAGATGGCAGGGAGGTGGGAGTAAGACAAAAAGAAAAGGCAAGGATGTTAACTCCAATGGAGAGAGAGGGAGAAGATGGACAGCAAGTGGGAGAGGGAAGGAAGAGAGACTGGAGGAGATGGATCGGGGGGAGTTGTAAGGCTCTTGCAGCTGTCGTGAGGGTCAGGCCTCGGATGCCTGTGATCAACTAACCATGAAATCTTCCCTGCACAACCCTGCATTCACACACACACCACACACACACACGCGTGCGCACACACACACACACACACACACACACACACACACAAAATTCCTTCCCCTTTTTACCTTTTCAAGTATTCTGTGTGCTTGACACATAAACAACTAATCATTTCTTTTCTACATAGTTAAACTCAAGAATATATTGTGGATAAGTCATCTGTTTTCATCCGACTCATTCTGCATCATTCTGTAGCACCACCGAGAAACTTCCGGTTGTAGCGAGGAAAAAAAAAAAAAAAAAAAAAAAAAAAGATAAGGCTAAATGAACCAAGCCCTTGTCTGCAGTGACTTTTTGGCCAACTGTTGCCTGCACAGTCCTCTGGCAACAAGGAACGGAAATTTACCATGAGCTCAACAGGCAAATGGAAGATTTACATATTGAGGACTTGTGGCCAAGGCTGATTGGCTAATGTTGACATTCCACGTCTGAGAAGAGGGAGGGGGGGTGTGTGTATGTGTGTTTTTGTGTGTGCGTCTTCAGGGATTTCAGAAAAGTAGTTTGGGAGGGTGTTGGAGGGGAATTCCCAAGAAAGACAATGTTGAGAGAATGTTGGCATTGAAACCTTGAAAATATCTTTTCTTTGCCATTTTAAAAGGACAGCTTCACTCAAATTCAACCTGGGCCCCTTACACCAATGTTCTCTGGCCACAGTGAAAGGTTGTAACCAAAATGTAGACGATAGAGGAGGTAAACACTTGACACTTGGGTCGCTTTGGTCCCAACTGATGGCCACGGTTTGAAAACGTGGAAGAATGTCACCCGGGTTGAACTTGGGCAGAAATGTCCTTCAATAATGACTCATTTAATATAGTAATTGTTTGCTATTCTGATTGCTGGCATGTAACAACAAAATATGTCGGCTTAATACAGAAAAATGGAAAAAATCTTTGAGAAAAATTTCTCGATGATGGCATCAATGCATCACCATAGGAAAATAAAGCTATACCTATATAGTAAGGAATCAGTTGTTTTTTTGTGGGGTTTTTTTGTAAATTTTTTGGGGGGTATTAATGAAAATATTTAAACTGGCAATTTAAAATCACTTCCAAGTTATGAGTCGAGTCAAAAGGTTTGTATGGGTTTATGTGGGCCAGTGCTGGTATTGATACTGATGTTTCTGATTGAAGCTGCCAGTGTTTTTGCCAATATTCAATATATTTGTATTTGACCATTTTCATGGCACGACTCCCCACACCTCCTCTCTCCCATTTTGGGTGGAAAGGCTCTGAAATGGCATTCAGACACAAAAGTGCTCCACTGAGGCAGAAGATAAAAATGAAACCTATCTTTGCATGCGTGTTGAATCCATTCAAAATCAGTTCAGGTTATGGTCTTTCCATAGACAACCAGTCATACTTATCAAGTCTACAATGAACACGTAATCAATCAAACTACATGAATCCACTGGCACTCTTATTTTCAACAAAAGGACAATATTGTCTCTATATAACCCCTTTTTTCCACATATTTCTACACAATGAGCCTCAACCATCTACTTGCTTTTGGTGATAGAAGCTGTTGGTCTAGAGGCTGTTCTGCTGCCCAGACACCCTTGCTGCCAAACAGGCAGGTGAACAGGCCAGGCCACCCAGGGTGCAGCACCCTGCTGTACACACCACACACACACACACACACACATTCCCAGGCTACAGTGCCATGTTGTCTGTGGAGTGTGCCTCCCTACACTGGTCCTGGCTCTGAAGATTGGTAGCTTGGCTGTCAGCTCTGGGCTTTGGATGGTAACCCAGACACACACGCGCACCCCCCTCCCCCACACACACACACAAACACACACACACACACACACACACACACACACACACACACACACACACACACACACACACACACAGAAACACATTCCTGGCTTTCAGGTCTTGCCAACACAGAAGTCTGCTCTCTCCATGTGGCTGATTGTCCTGCTACTTCCTCTTCCTATTTCTCATCATTTCTTCTCGTCTCTTGTCCCTTCTCTCTGGTTTCCAGCTCTTTGGACAGTGAACATTGAAGTTCTATTAACTCACACTCTCAAGAGAGTTAATTAACAGGTAGAGGATCAGACGTCGGCAAGCTAGGACACCACGAGTACACAGATAATTACCTAAAAACTCTACTTCCCAGTTTTATTTCCTCGATTTTATACACATCCTGTCACTACAGGATGCTGGGATGGGACATAACAAGGGAGGGGATCATTCAAAAGTCTAAAACAGTAAGATATCTGTACCATGGTTTTATTTGGTGGGATGGGAGGAGGGGTTGTATTGTTAAAAAAAAAAAAAAAAAAAAATGTCATGGGGACTTTAAAGTCGCTCCAGAGACAGGAAGACTCTGAGACGTTTCACCCATGGGTGCCTTCCGACAGCATGCGTGGAAAACCAAACACCTCAGCACCGAGGTGTAACTGGGTTGGACTTTTTTTTCTACCAGTAAAAGCACATTAGGCTTATTAGTTTGAGCATCGTATTTGAAATATGTCTGAGCTCAGCAGGATTGCGGCATGTTTAACTCAGACTGTCATACTGTACATCTTAAAGAAAAAGACATTTTTTAACATCTGGGTATGATCTGATGATGTAGGCCTATGGTCTTTGCCTTCTGTGTCATGTATGCAAGAGATGGATTTTCCTTGTCATAATAATAATGCATCATATGTATCTTGGTTCACTGAATTGATAGAAATTGTTGAATTATGCCATCATGTGGGGTTCTCCCAGACGTAGCCTCATGAGATGAAACAGCTGTTACTCATTACTCATTGCTCATTTCATTTTAAATCACTGCTTTACTAAACCTTCAGTTCTGCTAGTCAGTAATGAAAATATGATGATGTTAAATTTCATCTGTTAATATTCAGTTTATTCCACATTTAAATTGGTAACATTAGAAACAATAATTTGCATTTGTATTTCTTCACCTTACATTTCATTTGGTGTACCTGTAGATTTCCAAAATGGCCACTGTGAGAAATGGATTTGGAGATATGAGGGAGACACCAGCTATGTCAGAGGAAGCTTGGAGCAGCTTTCTCGGACGGCTATGATGAATGTGGTTTTCACATGTGACCTTCAAAGGAAGTAGCCCCTGAACTGGGACAGAGCTTCTTCTTAGATGGTGAAGAGGTTTGGCCATTGTCGGTGAGTCCTCTGCTGAGTTTTATGCTGAGATACATTGAACTCGGAAAAAAACAAACAATCAAACAAACAAACAAACAAAAAAAGCAATGCAATGGAACCATCATTCAAGTTGAAACTCCAACTCAGAAACTTGGACAAGATCCACCGAGCACAAGTAAAAACATGACATCACAGCAAATATGGTGGCGCACATGATGAACCGTGAGCAGAATTATCTTTTCATCATTTTTTACTTTATATGGTATTTGTGTTGCTGTAATAACTTTGCAGCCCTTTCTATTGATTGAAGTCTTTGCGAGCATGTGGTGCTAACCGACTCCTCCCATCTCTTGGTAATCTGTATAAACAAACATTAGTTTGCCATGGTCGTCCATGTTTTCCTGAGCAGATGCACTTGGTTGCATGTAAGGTCGGAAGTCGAAAATATCAACTTGGAACTATCAACTCCTGAATGCAATTTTTGCAGCATTATATAGCTCTTCCTGTATGGAGGATACTATCTGAAAATGCTATTTTGGTGCACCACACCGTTGTTTTCCCCAATGAAATATCATGGATCGTGTCACAAAAGGCTGTGTGCTCACACCTGTGCATGCTTGATACTACACTACAACCCAAATCACATGACAATCTTTCAATCAATCAACACCACAAAGGCGTTTTCCAAGTGTATTCACTTTGGAACGTTTTTTTAAAGCTCTTTTTTGACAGGTGGGAAATACTATTTGTATGAATGGAAAATGCCCAGTGTGAATGGAAAGCCAAAACAGAGAGAAGAAAGCTTGCATGCTTTTTCAAATTTACCTGGCTTGGTGTGGTTATAGCTTGATGCTGAACAGATGGGTGGATTTTGCCTAAGGTAGCGTTATTGTCAGAGTCTGTCTTGATGATGGGAACTATATTTAATATTTTTCCTGATAAGTGCAGTTGTTGTGGCATGAGTACTTGCAAAACAGCCTTCCAAACACAGGAAGGACACAGAGGACAGTTCTCAAAGCAGAGGCCAGTTCACCTTTCTGTGGAAGCATCAACAAACACACGGCTGATTGACCCCAACCTGCTTTGTAGTTAAAGTCCCTAATGCCGGATGCTGGGAGGCTGCTCTGTGTGACCTGACCACATGACATTTCTCTCTCTCTTTCTCACACACACACACACACACACATTCTCCATAGTTTGTGTTGAAAATATGTCAAAATACTAGCTTTAGTAAATTATTTGGCTTTGACTGTGTAGCAACCGCGTATCAAGGTAGTATTTACATACATTAACAGATGTGCGCACACACACACACACACACACACACACACACACAAGAAGACAATGTGTAAGTGTCCCACGCATACCCCATACCTGACCTCTGAGGTCCCTCTACCCTGGAGGCTTGGAAGTGCAACGTTCAGTGATAGGCAGGACACCAGAGTCAGGAGTAAATAAACACCAATGACCTCTTGAGCAGATACACACACACACACCGACACACACACACACCAGCACTCACAGAGGCAAGTGACGGTTGGGCTTCAACTGGCTGGGGTTTACTTCAGTTTGACCAGGGGTTGTAAAGGTCAGGGGGACGTTGGAGCATGCAGTGTTTCCTAGATTGTGGATGGAGATTAGGGAGGAAAAGCAGATGTAAGACTCTAATTGTTCCAGATTGTTGTTAAATGTTTTTGGCAGAATCAATAAGCCAACACACCAAAACCTGAAGCTCTAAAAGTTTAAAACCGCTACAAAGACGACTTGTGTGCCACTTTGTTTGAGACAAGACAGGCCAGGAAGAGCAAATTTAAAGAGGCCATTCTCTTTCATGAACTGACTTAAGGGTGAATCACTGTTGGATGAAAACAGTCAAAGAATAAGTGACAAAACATACATTTATTTCATGAAAATGTCACATATTGTCACATGAACAATGAGGAATTACAGGAATTATGACAGTTCAGGAGCCACCATCCATCCATGCTTCATTATCTATGGCGCACTTTTTGTCAGTAATGTGGAGTTTTGTTCTGCCTGTTGACCTGCTATTAGTTTCAGCACATATATACATACATACATATATATTTATACACACACACACACACACACACACACATGCACACACATAGGCACACACAAAGACAATGCGTATTTGCATGTATGAGAAAGTTAATGCCACGGCAGGTCAAACCAAGGACATAACTTCCCTCCCCCTTTGTGTAAAGTAGAGGCTTGATATTTGATAAGGTTTATATACCCAGCTAGCTCCATGCAGGTAACCACACTAAATACATTTTAACAGGGATCATACACACACACATCCTCCTGGCTTGATTTTCTGGGCTTTACTAAACTTCACAATAGACAGGTGAGTATGTATTTTAGTTTGTTCTTGTATTTTTAATCATGGTTTATTCCGTCATAGCAGTTAAAATGTATCCATTTTGGCTGTTGTTGTCCCTTTGAAGGCTTCAAACGGACCGATGCAATTAAAATGCATGGAAGTGAGGACTGTAGAGTTAAAATGTGGAATACGCACAAAGATGGAAGCTTAAGTCTACATGGTTCTTGGCATTGCCGTGATTCAGTTATAAAATACCTGCTTCTACTTTTTTTTTTTTTTTTTTTTTTTTTTTTTGAGTTAAAACAGACCTTCTTCAATCAACCCTCAATTTTGTGGCTGCTGCCACCTGCTGGCCTGCTAATGCACTACACTGTTAACACTTAATCTGAGTCCTATTCATAGTGATGTAGGGGTGAATACACAGGTATGTAAATTATGACCTCCAGCTAGTAATTCAGTTGTAGTTTCAGAGAAGCATCAATTTATGGTATGGTTATGGTTATGGTTCAATATTCCCTCTGCGCTGATCTGCCTAATCATCTATCCAGCAGACCTTAATTATCTGTTGTCTCTTTTTATATGTAATGAGTTATTGCTCAGACAAGTAATAATATTGTGGGGTCAGTGCCCTCTCGGATTCCCAGCATGCTTGGCAATGTTGAGTGTTAACACTGTTTGTGGCTGCTTTTCTCACAGGAAGTTGAATGCTCATTTGGTCATATGCTTTGAATCTCTTCATGGAAGAATTTTGACCTTAGCATAGATGTTTGACCCCAAGTCTAAGAAGTTATCATGTTGAACAAATCATATCTAGTCATCACTGTGTATCTCAATGGCCAGATAATAGGATTTTGGTAAGGCACTGGTCAGTACTTTTCTTTGACCCCAGATATTTAGTGGATATGCAGTGTTTTGGTGGTGAATGATAGCAGCTGTAGTGACTGTGGCATAGTTTAGAGTTTGGTGAACTTATGCCCCAGGTGTATACATCATATCATGAAGATTTATGTGTGCTAATCTCTATTACACAAAATAAAAAGGTGGGCAAACTGTGTTGTTGGTGTGTTTCCCCTCCACTACATCCCTGCCTACACTCTTGATTGAAGCCACCACTGTTTGTCTGTGGTTAAAAATGCTGTCTGGCTTCGGTATTTATGTGCAGCTCTCTCTTATGCGCTGCCCGTCCGGCACACCAAGACACCAAGACACTCTGCCACTGCACCCACCCACCCACCCACAGTACAGTACAGTAGAGGGGCGACAGAAGGAGATGTGAGGCGATAGCCCCCTTTTTTTCAGGGCAGAAAAAGACCCCGATTGTGTCTGAACGCCCTCCTCTCCCTCGCCTCGCCTCGCCTTGCATGCCTCTGGAAGTGCAAAGAAAAGAGAGAAAGAGATTTAGAGAAAGGGAGAGGGAAGGAGGGAAGGCTGGTTCGCTGTGCAGCTGCTCCTGTGGAGGCCTTTGGATTACATCAGAGTGGCCGAGAAGAAAGGAATGAGAGAAGAGACAGAGAGGAGAGGGGGGCACCCAGAGGAGAGGGGGCGCCCAGAGGAGAGGGGGCACCCAGAGGAGGGTGTGAGGCACACTCCACAAATCAGACCTCTTTTTTTCTCCTCCCTCTCTCTCCCTCTCCCTCTCTCTCTCTCTCTGTATCTCTCTATCAAGGGTTGTAGTGGAGCGGCCCTCCACAGAGCTATCATTGTTGTCAGACTGAAGTGGACACACACACACACACATACACATGCACACGCTCAAACACATACACACAGGGTGGAAGTAATGAATTACATCTACTCTCGTTATTGTAACTGAATAACATTTTGTTTATCTTTTTTTTATTGTCATCTTTTTCTGGGTATCTTTTAGCATCAATACTTTCACTCGACAGAAGTCACGTAAACTCAGTAACTTTTTACAGAAGTAGTTCTACATCGCCTGAGAAGAACTTCAGCACTTCTACTTGAGTAGGGTTTTTTAGTCGTCTTTCCACCACTACACACACACACACACACACACACCAAGACAAGTGAGCCAAACTGGACAGCAGTGCATTCCTTAGCACAGCTGTCTCTAGTCCATCTATATGAAAGTCATGATGGCCGGGTGCAGGCTATGTTCCTCAGTGCTGATAGATGCAAGGATGGAGGAAGAATAGTCACAAGTAGTCAGGATGCAGGCTAATATGTATAAAATCAGAAGTTTTGGCATCAGTGAAGTAATCAGTGCTTCTATGGTGTGTCATGAAGAATGAAGTGAGTATTCATAAACATATAAATGAGTATTTATTCATGTACTGATGAAATCTTTTATATTGAAGGTTGTACCATGTTCTCTGGGACGCTGGTGGTGGTGCTGCTGGTCCTACTCCTGTGCAGACGGATTCTGTGGCACGGATTATGCCTGCTGATTGGTCAGATGTGGTTCAAGAGGCCTGTCACGACTAGAGGAGAAGCCAACGGGATTCGCAGAGACACAAGAACTGACAAATGAAAAACTAAACGAGGCCCGTGACTCTTAAACGCTTAGTTTGTTGTCAACCTCCTCTGTCTTTCTCTGTCTTTATATTCTTGAAAGAAGAAGAAAGAAACTGGACTCAGCGCTCTTAAATCTGGACCAGGCAAGGGTTTTATGTGAATGTCTTATCAGCTGAAAACTCAAAGTGGCAGTGCAACAGAAAAGAGCATCCCATCCCTCCTGACTGAGAGACACAGTAGATTTATCCAATTTGTCCAAATTCAGTTCTGTGGTCAGGTATGGACGCTTGTGGAAAATGCTCTCCACACACAGACGATGATGAATTAAAACAGGAAAATGCATGTCCCCATCATTACGAGTGACTATTTGGAGTTTGTTCACTAAAATCAAATGAGAAGTCTGAGTAAATAATTCAATGTATACAGCTCAGTCTGCTCTCATCTCTTCAGCTTTAAGTTGCTTGCAAATAATCAATGAGGATATGTGTATTTTAAGACTCCAACAGAGCTGGTGTTTTACTCTCAAATAAAAGTGTTTACAAAAAGTGATTACATTTGGTATAGGTATACAATGTCTTATGCATAGCTACAGCTGTACTGAGATCACTCAGTGATCTTTTTAGGATGCTGCTGATGATAATACATTTCTCAGTGATGTTGCCAAAGGCTTTTGTCTGGTGAAAAGGGGAAAAGGGGAACATTTTTGATTGCTCAATACAACTGTTCTGTCAGATATAAGTGGAGGAATTTGGACTAGAAAGCATACTCACTTTTTAGGCTGATATAGACCAAGAAAATGGAGTTTCAAAAGAAAATTCACATCATATAGAAAGTGATAATCAAGTAATTAAGTTATAACAGGATAGGAAGTGCACTCGACATAATTGCAACCTCTCCTAAAAATTATGCTGTCATGCAACTAAAGTGCATTCTTAATTATGTTTAAACTTATTTTGTCTTGGATTGCATTTGTTTCTGATGTATAACAAATATGTTGGATGGCATTTCAGCCATTTTCATTACTTAAGACGCCAAAAGTACTGGGGAAGGCTTGGGAAACATACAGATTATGGTAACATACTCGAGCTTTGGGCGCTTGGGTGAAAGTCAGTTGTTTGACCCATCCGCCCAGCACACCTGCCTCCTTGTGATACGTTCCAAACAAACGTAATCCACATTCTCCAATCATTGAGAATGCAGTTTTGTATGAGAAGATCATTTTTAGGAGACAGGGCTGAAAATGATCAAGGTTCGATTCAGTTGATGACTGACTGCATGCTTCGTTCACTTTTTTCTGTCAGCTGAGTCTAAACAGCTCTCTCTTCAGTTGAACCTTGGAAATTTTGCAAAGCACACCCTTGTGGAAACAAACATCAATGCTTTTCTGCAAACTGAACAGATTTTTGTTTCTATCGGTGGTTATTAATGCCTTATTACAGAGTGGGGGTCAAAGGTTACTTTCCCTCCTATTCACCACTACATCAGTTCTCAGATGTATCCTTTTTCTACCATTTCACTGTAGAATGAAGACCAGTGGGTTTAGACAGCCATTGTTCCTTTGTGCTCTCATGCTTTTACGAGGAGGAAAAGTGAAGTTTGATTGTTCACAGCCCGACAGGCTAGGAGCCGGGAGAGGCTGTGAATCAAGACGTAAGCATATCGTTCTAGCTGGAGACAAAGACTGAGCGACAGTTTTACGATGGGGGTCGATGGAGAGAGAAAGCTTTGTTTTCAACTGGCACTTGAACACTGACATTAGAGCATTTTTAGACCATTTTTGTTGTGAGTGTTTATTGTATGTAGTGTTGATGTGTGTGTTCTTTTATTTGTATCCTTGTGAGAATCAGTTTGACATTTTGACCTTTGAAGTATTTTGGCCGATCGAGCCTCACTTCTGCAAGGAGCTAGTTAGCTAAGTGAACAAGTTTAGTATTAGGATTTAGATTGAGGTCTAGGGTAAAGATTAGAATTAGGTTCAAACTGGGTAATGTGGGCCATGGTGAGAAATAAACGTAGGTTTGGTGAATGAGGTGAATGCAGTGTCCTCACATGTGTAGTAGTTCAAAGGGGGGGATATTGCATCCATGTCCTCAGCTGACCCTCGTATTGGACGGACTTTTATGGTGAGTTTTGTAGTTTTATTGCTCAAAGTCAAGGGCCCCTCCTCAAAGTTTCAGTCTTTTCAGAGGAGACAGCAACCTCCGACACTCCTTGCATTCCTTCTTTAGACTAAAAATGAATGAGAAGGTTTTTTTTTTTAAATTATTGTTATTGTTATTTTTTATTATTTATCTTTTATTTTTGTGTTTCTGTGTGGGTGAGAGTGCAGTTGTGTTTCTGTCTTTGGTGGGAGGGGTCTTGTGCTTTTTAACTACTTCTTTTTTTTTGTCTTCTATTGTTTTCCAGTATTTTCCGTCGTTTTGCTACACCTCAAATACCTCAGAAATTAAGATATGGGAAGTAACAAATCCTAACAGTGGAATACTTTAGCATATTAGCTGGCAGTTATTACACAAACAGAGATGTAATGTTGTCTTAAATATTACAATACCAGTCTGAAAAAGTTATGTTTGAATGTTGGGCATTATCTATTAAGTGAACAGATTTACTACATTTGCAGTGATGTTTTATGCGAGTTAAACAAGTTGTTGCATTATCAGCTGCAACAAGGCCACAATCAGCTGCCCACAGAAAGTAATTATCACACAGGGATGTGCAGTATCGCTGTGTTATCCAGGAGACTGTGGCTCATTTCCCCAACGGGAAAAGAAGCTATAGGTTGCAGTATCTGCTTGATTTGCCATCAGGGAAGTTCATTTCATTTTGGGGATGAGCTGTGGTACACACACACACACACACACACACACAAACACAGGACGAGGAAAGCAATAAACATATGACATTTTACAACTGGAAGCAGGGAAGAATGTGTTTTTGTCATGCAGAGAAGAATAAGAGTTTTTGTCACTGACCAACAGGTATGGATGAGGAGATGTGTTAGGAATGTGGTGGACAGATGTCAATATAAAGGCTCTGAGGCCAGGAGAGGAGGAGGAGGAGGAGGAGGAGGAGGGGACAGCAATAGAGGGGGAGGTGGTATGAGAGAAGGCAGAGAATGGCCTCGGCTCTTTTAAAGCGAGTTTCCTTCCCTGCAGCTAGAGATTACCAGGCCCTTCAATGCTAATGGCTGCTACAAATGGCTATAGATAAGGCATGGAGGGCAGAGAGGGAGGCAGGCAGGAGGTTAGGTTGAAGCAGACTTAATGTCACTATCATTTTTCAATCCATTCCCACTTACATAGGATTTCACTTCAGATTTTGAGTAACTTTCTCCTGTTTAAAATGTTTTAAATCAAAAATTTTAAATCACAATCAACGGATAATATCAGGTTGATAATCCTTAAAATAATGATTTGTGTGTGGGGACTGTCAAAAATGGTGCCCTGTGCTGTCCACTTTGAAAAAGGGATATAAGGGAAAACATAACCTCAACATTTGAGCTGGTGGTATTGAAGGGCAATGACTTAACTGACAAAAAAAAAAAAAAAAAAAAAGAAAAAAAAAAGAAACATGGATTAAACAGTTTATCAGTCATGTGTAGTCAAGCAGTAATAATATGACATTTAAACTGAATATGTACATTTTTGAATCACAAGGAAATTGTCACAAAAAAGTGTGGAGCCTTAAAGTTATTTTCATTCCTTGGTATGTTTGGCCGAGGCACTTTATAATTTGAATATGCATCTATGAAATACGGATCAGTAGACTTGACCATGAATCGTGTGAGACAATTTACCACCCTGGCTTATCACCCCATTCATTAACCGCACTCCATCCCAACACACACACACACACACACACATGTGCGCACACTGGTTCCTTCTTGATGTCTTTGTCGCCTCCGCAGGTCGTTAAAACGCTGTTAAGATTCTTCAGATGCCATAGGCTGCATCTCGTCAGAGTGGGTTCTTATCTGACCTGTGTGTGTGTGTGTGTGTGTGTGTGTGTGTGTGTGGTTGTCTTCTTAACAAAACAGATTCTTGCACTACCTGTATAGCAGAACAACATTACCTCATTAACAAACTCAAACAGTTCTGCATTGATAGTTTGTCATGAAGCAAAAATAAATTCATTGAATAAAGAGATGAATAAATAAATAAACAACAATTCTTTTGAGAATGGATGAATTGTTGACATCAGTTCAATCAAAAGAACAATTGGCCAAGTTTTCTAGCCTTATATCAAAGTTGCAGTTCAGGCCATCCAGGAAGTGAGGCCCTTTAAGCAGCACAATAAAACTAATGGTCCTTAATGGGACCACCTTGAAAGTCAGGACCCCTGTAGCACTGGTATAGAGCTGCCGTGACCAGTGTTCTCACTTCCCCTGGCCAATTGACGCAGAAAACTTGGGGAAGAGCGTAAAATGCTAAAGGTTTTCCCAGTGAACGACCTCTGCGTGGTTTAAAGAGCAGACGCTGCTCTGTGTAGGATCGCCTTTTATTGGGGAATAGGAGGTGGAAACCCTCTTGTCTGAGGAATGTATTCTTTGTTGGTCCTATTGCCCACATTTACAGCTCATTGAGTGGCACAGTTCATTCACTGGCTTAATCGTTCATTGGGACACATTTCCTATTGGACAGCTAATTGCAGTGTCACTCGTCATACTCACGTCACTGGTATTATCCACTGAGACCAAGATGTGTTAACGGCATCAACTAAGGTTAAACTGACGGCTGATGTTTTCTGCTAATATTCAACTCAACTGCGGGTGTTTTGTTTGTGGCAGAATTTACACCACGGCATGCTAAAACTCTTTTGAGGACCAGGATCATAATTATAATGCCTAAAACACATTAAAACTGTGTGGATTCTGGTCAAAATGTCACGTTAGAATGAATTCTGGTTGAGGTCTTCCCATGGGCTACAGTGACTGAACCAGATCCTATTTTTAATTAAAGGACAATATTGGGTCCATATATCACCATATATCTATCCCAAGTATGAGCCAGTTTGATTTTTCCGTTTGAATTCGGTTAAGTTCACAGAGGTTGGAGGAGATAGACAATAAACAGTTAAGAAACTTGTTAGAAGAACTTTTCCTCTGTCCTTATTTGTTTGCACCTCCTTTCTTAAATCTGAGCACACTCATAACAAACTCATTTATGGGGGATGTTAGTGTATCATATTTTGGGTAACTCCATATAAACTATGTACCTTGTTCCCAGTAAAAAGCAAAGAAGGGTCATTCCAGTCTTGATCTGTGCCCATTTCCCACTGATTAGACAAATGTGTGATTGTAGCTTTAAACGAATGATTTTATGGTGAAGTTTGAAGCCGGTCTTAGCGTCTATTCAAGCCTGTCACAGCTTTTTGCCCCAATCACCTCCCGCTGGCCTCCCCCCCAAGCCCCCTGGGCAGCCCTGCAGTTCACACATAAGCTCAACATGCAGATTCTTCTTCTTTACTCCTCCCTCTCTTCTCCTCTTCTCCTGTCCATGGCCCAACCTCCATCATTCTCTCCAGTCCTCCCCCTCCCATGTTCTCTGAAGGGATCTGGGTACCTGCACTCCATTCTTGTCTCATGGGAAAGACGGTGGTTATACAAGCTTCCTACCAGAAAATACCATTCATGTCAGCTTTCAGATGGTAAATACTGCTTAGGGTTTGTTGATGGCCAAATTCCTCTGACCGGGTGATTTCTGACATGACAAACAAAAAAAAAGGCAGCAATTTTCTTCAAATAAAATGTTTTGTGATCAAACATCGGATTGTAAATTTTTTACTATAAGATTTGTCAAAAAAGGTAAATAAAGAAATGAATAAATAATACAACCTACCTTTTTTTTCACAAAGCTTAAGAATCATTTAAATGTATGTTGTTTTGTTTTGTTTTGTTTTTTTAATAGAGTAGTGTGGTAGGCTCTAATGAGGACTCAAACACCAAAATTAAAGGATAAGATGTTATAGGAAATTGTTTCTGAATGCTGGCATCATTTTTGGGTGAAAGAGGAAAACTGCATGCATTAATTTGGTCCCAGTCTGTAAAATTCTCCACCTCAACAGCAAATGGATTTGTGATATTTTCAAACCAAATTTCTGAGTTTCAGGATCCCAGATGTTCCTGCTAAATTTTGCTTTGAAGATGTTCAGTTTGTGGGTTTACACAGACTAACTGAAAGACAACAGGGGAGATGAGTTTTTCTGTAGCATTATCAGCTAAGGTATTTCACTCACTTTCTCTCTTCCTCACCTTCCTTCACCTTCTTCGGCTTTCAGTCTTGACCATGTTGTTTCCTGCATTACTAACCTGTTGGGGTGTCCTGTGTGTAAACATGTGGGCATGTAAAGCCCTTTGAGACTGTAAACAGTGATACTGGGATCAAAATAAACTTAACCTTGCACTTTTTGTTTGGAAAGCTGTCATTGCATCATGCACACACAATGCATGATCTTGTTTTTGTGATAGTTTGGATTTTCATAACTCGTTCTGTTCTACAGTATCTCACACAGGCTCCCACCTTTTAATTGAGCCTTATGGGCAATAGCTGCTCCCCCAACCATTGTGCATGTTGGCATATTATTTTGAACACACACCCCCATCGACCACACCCAACAGCTGTTTGTGTACTATAGAGATAGTGTAACTGGAAAAGACCATTAATTAGGTTCTATGTCTTGGACATAACAGGTTCCTTCTCAAGGTCTGCGCTCACCACAGCAACTCAAGACTTGTGATGTGTGTGTCAGCTGTTTTACACCTGACCCAGAGACCCATGTATGACACTTCCATCTCCTGTGTTTTAGCAGTCCTGGCATGACCTATAACCCCTACAAGGCTAGCCCTGCCAGTGCCAGAAGTTTGTCATGTTACATGTCAAAATGGGGCTGTTCTGGCCCCTCCTTCTTTTCTAACGGATTATGATGAGAAGGAGCAGGGTCGGGTCTGGGTAGGGCAGCTAACCTAACTATAGATGGTCAGGACATTGGTGTGGCCTTCAGTGTGATGGGCGTACATGAATCAGGCTCTGCCCAGTGTGTCGAAGGAGCCCAGTTAGAGGTGGCGAGTTCCAATGTGAGATAGAATGAATGTTATGATATTGTGATTCTTGTTCTATAAGCACAGGTGAGCCCTCTAACAAGGTTCCCATGCCGCTCACTGAGTAGTTACTTAAGGATGTGAAATAATGGTGAGTATGGGTTTATATATGATTTTGAGCATGCACACACTCTGTAGGCGTGTTCTTATAGGCAAGCTATGTGCATGCAAAATTTCAGTGATTATGTCTGTGTGTGAATTTGGAAGAGAGCCACTGCCCATGGAGCCCAGTTAGAAGGATCTGCATGTGTTTATAGAACTAGGGTTACTATGTTGTAACCTTGGTTCTACCTCACAGAAATGCCAACATGTGTAGCCATGTTTTATCCTCCAGCTTAGAAACAGCTTCACTCTTGCTGCCAGAAAGATGGTGATTTTCTCACTCATCAGGTAGAATCTGCACAGTGGTTTTTCCTTTGCGAAGTCATCTTTGCTCTGAGTAGAACAACACACCCTCAAATTATGATATATGTCATGGTAAAAAAAAAAAAAAAAAGATGAATACATAAAAATAGTAAGACTCATCTTGAAACTGTATGTCTTCAACCACAATTTGTCTTTTTGCTGGCAAGTGGTATTGGCAGCAAAATGCCATGTTCAGTAGCAACTTGCTTTGCCTTTAATCAATGCAGCAAACAGTAACAGGATTTAGCAGGGAAAAAACAAATAGAATATGATACAGAAATAAGCAACAAGTAAGCTAAGATAGAATAATCCATCCGCAACATCGACTCTTTCCCTCTGTTCAAATCTAGACTCAAAACTCACCTGTTTAAAGCTGCGTACTCCCTGTAATTGCATTGTTTCCTTTGTATTTGCATTGTTTCCTTTGTATTTTAGTTAGTCTTTTACCTGTGTTTTTATTGCTGTTTCATCTTTTGTAAAGTGTCCTTGAGTGTTTGTGAAAGGCGCTTATAAATAAAATGTATTATTATTATTATTATTATTATTATTATAATCCAATGAAACAGCAAGAAAGTAAAAACTGGTATTTTTGTAATGTCAATATTATTGAGTACACTGTGTGAGTGGGTTTTCTGGGAAAATGGAGTACTGACATGTATGGATAAACTTCCAGTTGTTACTTACAGATGTTACTTTCTTTAAAATATGTTGTAACTTTTTTTGCAGATCCGCAGTGCAGCCTCATTGTTGGAGCCTTTATTAAAATAAGAAAGGATATTAGCTGTAGCAGAGTTGTACACTGTTAGGCTGCAGGTTTGCTTCAGATTGTGGCCTGTGACCCGGGACCCTTTATTCTTTTAGGCTCCAGATTCTAATAGAGGACAACATTTTCAGATGTTTGCATTTAGTGAATGTGTAATTATGGCATATTGTGTCTGCCAGCCACGGCAGTAGGCGCCTGTCCACTCGCATTAGGCTGACTTAATTGTGTGAACATCTCAAGACAGAACTGGCCTGATTTTAGCCTGGGGGTGTGGAGTGTGTGTGTGTGTGTGTGTGTGTGTGTGTGTGTGTGTGTGTGTGTTACGATCCATAGATAGAGAGAGCGTTATTCTCCACACTTTGTATGTAGTGTGTTTGTGGAAGTGAATGCTTATATGTGTTTCTATGCATTTGTGTCTAAAGCTGTGTGTATATGTGTGTGTGTGTGTGTGGGTAACCAGCCAATGCCCAGAGCTGACAGAGAGTTGGTTTATATATGTTTCAAAATAAATGTTAATAGGTGCTCCTATGTCTACTGGAGGAATGTATGCATGCGCGCGCGCGCGTGTGTGTGTGTGTGTGTGTGTGTGTGTGTGCTATCTGAGCTGGCTGGGAGATTGGGGTAGGCAGCTATTAGAATGGTACATGATCCCTGGTGAATTGAAGCCTTATCAAAGGGAAGCTGGAGGATTTATGTGGTGAGATCCTCCCTCCACTGAAAGCGACCTTGTCCCTCCCTGTTCCACTATACTCCTCTATTCAGCCTCTAAACTGCCTCAGTGTACTGTAAGCCTTGTCAGAAGATGCTTAATATATGCAAACACACACACACACACACACACACACACGCGTTTAAATACAACTAACTCATAGCCATCCACCATCAAACACTCATGCGGTGACGCAAGCGCATGTCCATGTGTGCATCTGCAGGCATACAGGCAGGTACGCAGGCAGACACACTGATACTGTACAAACACACACACACACACACACACACACACACACACACGCACACGCACACGCACACACGCACACACATAGAAACCAAGTTGAATAGGTTATACCAAAAGGTGGTGCTCTTTCCCCAAGTTACCTCTGAGCCTTTTGCTCTCAACTTTAAAGTTTAATTTCTTGAAAAAAGTGCCTTATAAAACTGTTTTATATCCTATTTATTCTTTATATTATACAGGCTTTATTGTAAGTGTTAAAGTAAAACACAAATCAAAACACTTCAGGTAAAGTGTGTATTTTTTGTGTGTGTGGGTGGTGTAGATTGTGCTAGGGTGAATTCATTTGCAAGTTGCAAAGGGCTGGTGCAAAATAAATTCCTGATAGCATGCAAAGGACACATTTTCACTCCACTGTATTTTCCTCTCTCACTGAAAGCCTACTATTGACTTCACTTTACTGTCGGACGTTGGTCTTGATGCCCACACCCAGTGTTACAGCCTAGAGTGGGAGTTTTTGGCTGCTTGTACAAAGTCACTTACCGTCACTTTATCACTAACCAGTCACTGTTTGCTCTCCACAACAAACAGACACACTGCAGTCACCACGTAGTCACATGCCCTGACCTGACAAGCCGAACCACCTTGTTTGTTTGAGTGTTCTTGAATAAAATCCAGTTTTTGCAAACATAAACACATAAAGTGATGCATTTCACATTTCTAGTTTATATTAAGAAGAGAAAGAACTGGGAACCATGAGCAGTGAGGAGTCACATAGAAACTCTTGCCATCTTTGCTTTATTCGCCATCTTTGCTGCAGCCATGTGCATATCAAAAGTCCTTTTCCTCAAAGCTGTGGTTCTAGTTTTACTCTGTGCCAGACCTTTTGCAATTCCTATTGGTTGCCAGAGCAGGTTAATAGAGGTCATTGATTACTTATGTCCTGTTTAATTAACCAGTTCAGCTGAATTTCATGTTGTCAGCCATGTTGGCTAAAACAGCCGCTTCATAACTGCCCTCCAGAGTCCTGATTTTCTTGACTTCAGTGCCCGACTTGTGGAGACATTCAAGAGAAAAGTCGTATATCCGATAATCCTGACAGCACATGAATGCTCAATTATTCATCAGAACCCACAAGGCCGGTCAGGACTGCAGAGCTACGACTGAGCCTGCCTGTCTGTCCTGCTGAATGGGAGTCAATAGGAGGCTGGCTCGTATCAATAGAGCCTCTCTTTGGCTACACTAGCTGCTTATTGGACATGCCTTGGTGGACAGATGCGCAACAAGTGTTTTAGTGTCGCTTCCGCTGCTTGTGCACACACACATACACACATACACACAAATGGACAGATTGACCTGTTGTTAATCAGGCACATGCCAACATGATGCCTTTCCGTTCCTCACAAACGGGTGGATGAGCTTGTGTGTCTTAGTCTGTGTATGTGTGTGTGTGTGTGTTCTGCTCCCACACGGACTCTTTAGTGTGGCGCGAAGCCTGGCACACTGCTGAACAGATGTAAATCCAACAAGCCTGACATTCCCGCCAAACTGACCCCTAGGGTGAGTCACCCCACACACATCCCCCATGCACACACACACACTAGCCTGCTCACACATACTCTCTCAACCCCCCACCTCTCTCTGTCTCTCCCGCCAATATCCATAACCCCAACACACACACATGCTGCCGCCAAAAGCACTGAATGCTGCATGTCCAGTCTGCCCTCCCCACTCACCCCCCTGCAAAATGGGAGGTTATGGACACACAGTGGCCTTGTGTCAGGCACATGGCAGTGTCTGTGTCTGTGTGTCTGTGTGTGTGTGTGTGTGTGTGTTTGGATGATCGGGCAGGTGTTTCTTTTGTCTCAAGGACAGTAGCACTCATCCAGACAATAGTGCAGAATGGACAGTTGCCCCCCAGACAATATGGTGACCCATCAGCCCCATGGCCTTCGGCTCGCTGGCTTGTCACAGTGTCAAAGCTTCGGCTATAGGGGGTCTTTGACCCCTCGGCAGATAGACAGGCAGGGAGGCTGGCAAGCAGGCTGCCCGGAGACTGATTGGTCCATGCATTTCTAATTGAATGGCATATGATCTAATGCCCATGGGCTATGTTTTGATGGATATTACTGCATTTTGCCTCATATACTGTAAGGGCACCTGTTCAATGAGGATGTAAAACAGAAATAGTGCACAAGTAATCAGATCCAAAATGAAATGTTCTCCATTACTGGATGCACTGCAAACTAAGGTTACAATAGTACATGCTAATAATTTCTGGCAATATGAAAAGCTGCAGTGTGGATGGGCAATATTACCTTCAGTAGTGTGGATATGGGTTGAGATTTCCATGCATTTTTTGTTGTGAATGAGCAGGCATACATTTAGAAAAGGTGAAAAGTAAAGCCCAATACGATGTTGATATAATTTCCTTGATAGTGAAACACGTTTATCAACAAATAAGTTATGTAATACATGCTCCAGGATGTCCAGGGTGTGTTACACCCAATGCATGCTGGGAAAGTCACCAGCCAGTCTGTCACCCTGAATAGTGATATAGATGTATGAAAAATGGATGGATGGAGACAAATAGCAAGTTATATGTGAAATAAATGATGTTGGTTTCATTACACAGCAGTGCAACAATGTAAAATATCTGCCCAACATGACTTCTAAGAATATTATGTGATGTTTCAAATAGGTGTCTATCATGGTTATTAAAATTTAGTTGTTATGCACCTTTTTTGCAACATTTCAAATGTTTGAATTAAAAGTCCTTACTTTTGGGATAGACATATAGCTATAATAAGCAGTAAACATCAAAAGTCTTCCCTGCCTTAGATCCAAGTCTTTATATCACAGCCATAAGTGATTAAATAAAAACATCAGAGGAAGTCACAGGGCCCATTGCACAAGAGCTTTAAATGAATAGAGGGGCTGGACAGCTCAGTTAGATAGTAGGATTATATGAACAGAGCACAAATGGGAGCTCAGCTTCCTTGTGCAACAAATCAAAAATTTTCAGTTGTTTCACACCCCTTTTTTATCTCGAGTCTGTTGACCACAGCAAAACATGGCTGACCACCTGTTGTCCAAATGGCAGGCATTTGCCCAGCCTGCAGTCACTGCAGAACAATATGGATACATGAAAAAAAGTAAGAGGGCATCCCCCCTCTTCGCCCTGTACACTCTCACGCCATCCTCCTCTTCCCACACACCTCCCTGACCCCATTGCATACACTTGATCAACTTTCTTGTGTGTGTCCTGAAGCGTGACCATCATGAAGCGGCGACCACTCCTCACCAGGAGGCCTCTATCTTCTCGGAGAGCTGACCTGCTTCTCAACTCATTAGTAGGATGCGCACACACACGCACGCACACACACACACACACCCACACACACACACACACACGATAACCCTTTCTATTACACATTTTATAGTTGTACCAAGTCAAAGCCAGTAGTCTTTGGTTGTAAGGGAGATTAGCAACATGTTTATCAGGTGTGTGTGTGTGTGTGTGTGTGTGTGTGTGTGTGTGCGTACTTGTGGCAACGAAAGTGACCTGTGCTCATCCTCGACCTCCCCTCAAATCTTCATGACTACTATCTGGTGTAACGTCATATTATGAGGAGCTGGCATGGAGTTTTCAGGGTAGCTTGTAGGGGCAGCGGGTGGATCAGGCAGCCTCAGTGCAAATAAGTTTAATTTGCTGATGTGCAATAATTACCTGTGATCCCTTACAAGAAATCATGTCAATGAAAGAGACAGACACCTCAGAGAACCTCTCTACAGAAAACTCAAAGTGCAGCGAAATCAGTCACAAATAATAATAAAATCACATTACCCAAAGAATGCTGTTAATTTGCTAATTTGCATTATGGTACATGCAATCTATAGCCACCATGTGCACTGAAAAAACTGTCATCAGATTTGTTACAAATAAATAATTGGCTAACGATTGTATTTCTGCACATAATCTTGATTTTCTACTTTCAACTGCTTTTAACCTAGTTGGACAGAGCTAATTAGTGCTCACTGAATCAGCTCCCACAAACTTTAACTTTGTGAATGCCACCAGGGAGGAGAGGAGACGGGGGGATAGCTAATATAAGATTTTTCTCAGTGCAAGCAAACAAAGATAAAACAGAGCTAATTTTATTTGGTGGCAAATAGGCTCAAATAAGCTCAATATTGCTGCTCACTTAGACTTTAAGACACTAAAAACAAAGGAACATTTTAAAAATTGGTGCTTTAATTGGTTTTGATCAATTAACAGTCTCACAGGGGAAACAACAATAATAAACTCTAGACTCTCAAATGTACAGTATAGCCGAACGCAAGGGCTTTGTGTCAAAACATGACTTGGCAAGACTTGTTCCTGCTTTTATTACTAGGAAAGTTGACTGTAATGTGCTTCTCACAGGACTTCCTAAAAAGATGGTTTTAGAAATGGCTGAACCTGAGCAGCTTTTAAATGCAGACCCACTAATGTGTTCAAGTTCGGCTGCAGTTTCCAGATCCCCCTCTAAACTGTCACATCCCTGTAAGTGGCATTCAACCAAATATTGGCTGTATAGGCTTTGTAATTGTTATTTATTTACTTTATTTATATATTTACAAAGTGAAAATCCTTTTTTTGTCTAGTGTTCTGTGTCCATACTGTCCACAACCAGAACCTATTTCTTTGTGTTTCTGAAAACCACTGAGAAAATAAGTCAGTTAACGTCCCTGGAGTTGGCTGGGACTCTCTTGCCAGGGAGTATCCTGCTCAGTGCCCATGTTTAGTGAGCTGATGGTCCAAACCCTGCTCTTTAAAGGACCAGTTCCCTGTTCTCCATGCTACTCTGCTAACCCCATATTTGTATTCATGCGTTAGAGGGGGAGGACACTCATTACTAGGCTTGTATTTGGTGGCAGGTTGCAGTCCTGCTGCCTGTGGCCCAACAGCAATGATGACTGATGTCTCTTTACTTCACAGTTTAACTCCTTTAATTGCAGCCTCATGCCATTTAACCGAGCAGCAAATTGGATTCAACTGTGTGGAAAACAAGGCAACAAGCATCAGGCCCTCCCGAACATCACATCCTATCCCATCTTAAGGCATCCCACTCAACACACACACACACACACACATACACACACACAGGTCAATCATAGGCTCAGGGTCATGGCGAGGCCCTGCATCAACACAGATTGGAAACCGGAAAATGAAGGTGACACACTCTTACAAACACACACACACACACACACACACACACACATGCACATCACTGGACATATGCCTCTAAAGCACCTGATGGACAGATTGAGGACACACACACACACACACACACACACATACACATGGACATGCCCTTATTTTACACACACAATGTCAAAGCATTAATTGGGATAGTGGCCTGGCAAATTTTGGTAACAGAGGGGGCGTGTGTGTGTGTGTGTGTGTGTGTGTGTGTGTGTGTGTTAATGAATAATGAATATATACTCTGGCATGCCTTGGTATGATCCCGGCAGCAGGCTCATGCGGGGCAGGTGGCAGGCAGACTGGACATTGTTTGTGGTTTCATGTCTTTCTGTGTGAGTCCTGCTTCAGCCTCATGTCACTCTGTCACACTCACCAAATGGGATTCAGCTCAATTAGCTGGAGAGATGCAGTGTGCAAAGCCACCCAGACACACTCAGTGCAGTATGTGTTCATCAGAGTGGACAGCCATGTGGTCAGACAGTGGACTGGTGCTGTGCTCTCAGCAAAGGAGGGCAAACTCAGCTTGCACACACTGAGAGCAACTTGTTGATGTGTTGCTCTAATCTGATTGTGAACGGCTCTGAGGGTACTGTTCAAGAAACAAAATCACAGAAATCACAGAAAAAAAGTGGACTTCTGGTACTAGATAACTGCTATGTTGTAACCACAAGGTGAGGTGCAAATTTTATTATTATTTAATTGTTTTTTATTTATCTATTTCTTTTTTAATTCAGCATCTTTTTTTTTTTTTTTCAAACAGTGGATACAAACACTGGATACAACTTTAATTTTGACAAAGTTTGTGGGGTGAGAGCATTTACACAAACTAAATGAAAGTCAATGAAAACCCAATTCAATTTGGAAAAAAAAAAAAAAAAACTTGAATACATTTTTATTGATTTCAATCACTTAAAATATATTGCCTTTTTTTTTTGTTAATATATGTATGCTTTGTATATTGTGTATATGTATACTTACATATCCCACCATAACCGCACCACAACATTGTGGGATAAATAAAGGCATATCTTATCTTATCTTATCTTATATTTTTATAAAATTGCTTCCAGTAACAAGTTTTAGACGCTTAAAGATGCTGAAATTCAAATAAAGTGTATTATTTGTTATTACATTTGTTCCACTGACATCAATAAACTCGCATGTTACTGTAAATTAGTTGTAGCCAAACTTAACCAAAGTGTTTTAGTCCAGTTTCACCTCAAAGAACAAAACACCTATTGATTTCCAAAGTAGATGCTCATCAGATGTCACTGACATGACAGCCAAGCTCCAACTATATTAATTGCACTGACAGGCTAGTGTGTGTGTGTGTGTGTGTGTGTCTGTATGTATGTGTATGTGTGTGTGTGTGTGTGTGTGTGTGTGTGTGTGTGTGTGTGTGTGTATGTGTGTGTCCACGCCAGCCAGACTCATGTCCATTGTTCTGCAGGGTCTGTCCTGCTGCTGCCTTTGTCCACTGACATGACTGGCAGCCAGCCCACCAGCTATTGTAGCATCTGCACACACACACACACACACACACACAGATTATGCAGCTAAGAGTGACATTTTAAGTTTATTTAATGCGGTGATCTTTCCTACTCAGGTGGCCACCAAGTAACCAAACTTTTGCGCATGTGTACGTGTGTGTGTGTGTGTGTGGGTGGGTAGGTGTGGGTGAGTGTGTGTGTGTGGGTAGGTGTGGGTGAGTGTGCACTTATTTGCCTTCGGATCAGTGTGCCAGAATTAATGTGCTCTTCTCATGAAATCAAACTGGCATCGGAAATTGTTTTGGGTAAAGCTGTAAAACTTGGAATCTGGTGTGTGTGTGTGTGTGTGTGTGGTGTCACCTTGCTAGGTGCCGGTTCAGTATCACAAGCTCCACACACACACACACACACACACACACACGAACATACATCATAGTTACTCCATTGTACCAGAGCAGACCTACAATGTCCTCCCTTCTTTGTTCTTTTCTCAAGAGGCTCCTGTCTGTATGCAAATGTGTGTGCGTGTTGTGTGTGTTAGTTCCCTCTCTGAGCCGAAGTTACTCAGAACATATTTCCATGAAGGAGGCCCTCATCTTTAGCACCAGGTGTTATGTAACCCTCAACAGCCTCTTAGTAGGCTAATCATCATATGAGGATACAGGCATCACCCTGAGCAAACTTCCCCATTGTCACAACTGGTAGTGAACAGTAATAGGTGATGAATGAGCAGGTAATGTTGTGTCAAGGTGTTGAACTTCCCTCCCTGAGCGTTAGCCATCTGCAGTGTGGTAGGGGGAAAAACCAGCAGGTGATGGGAGACAGCAAGTCAAACGGTACAAAAAAAAGCAGTTGAGGGGAAACCTGCAGCATGTGTCTCAACTGAACTTTACATTTTATGATACAAATCATCTCTGGAAAACAATCCTCCACATTCGTTTTAACCTCTTACCTATTACCTTTCAACATATTTCTGCTAAAACTCACAGGATAATCAATAAAAATAATGTCATTCAGCTGCTGTGACAATTGCAAACAGCGTATTTACACAGCAGATCAATAATTCCTCATATCAAATTGTTTTAACCCTCCTGTTACCAAAATGATGACAATAGAAACTCTTACCCAAGTTTATGTGTCAGGTACTTTGTGGGTCTTTATGTGTCAAAGTTCTCATGGGAATCATGTTTTTCCCGCTTAAATTCCATGTGAATTATTCGGTGAGAGCTCTAAAGCAGAGGGGAGTTTTCTGAAGATTGTAAATGGCATGTTATAGTTCCTCAGTGTCAGCTTAAACAAATTTGTGTATAATGTTGCTATTTCTTATGTTTTATACAGCTATAGAAATCCTGGGATCAAACTAACCCCAAAGAAACAATGATGGTGTCCAGAACATTGAAAAATATATCATCATGTTTGTTTTATGTTTATCCGCTTGTCCCCATTTAATTAGGAAAATTATGAAATATGATGTTAATCATGTAGTTAGAAGGGTTAAAGACTCCTATTATCCCAAAGATAATAGGAGGGTTAAGTGATTGTTTATGTCCTATGTGTCTTATAAATGATTTGAAAATTTAACCCAATAAAAAATATACATATTTTTCATCTTGCAAAATAAGAACAAAACTAATAAGCAAACAGATTTGTAATAGAGCCCACATATACATGCAACAAATCAATCAAAGCAAAGTCTTTGAAAAGTCACAGTACCACATTCATTTACAGCAGTTATCTAAAACTCGCAATCAAGGTAAATAGAGATATGCAATATCTGTGGTACAGTGACTTTGAAGTATTTCTTTCACTTTCAGAATAACATTTTCTTCAGATATGCACGTGAACCTTAATCCCTGATGTCCAGCTTTAAACCGTGTAAGCAGCATGATGGATTGCTGAAAATATATCATTAATTTCTATTACATCCACAATCTGACAAGTCAATTTGACTAATGACCGATGAAGGCCTCATCAGTCAGAGTGCTATTGTTGTCTATGACAGGTAGACAACAGCAAATTTCCTGGATGGCTTCAGTGAGGAAGGTGTATTTTCAAAAAAAGTAAAAACAAAACTGGCTTATAGTTAGCAGACAAAGTCCATCCACAGACTGACCCACAGCGTTACTTTCCATTGTTACTTGACTCTTACCACAGCTCTTACCACAGCTCTGCTAAAGCAGTTATCCAGAGCAACAGTGATTGCAACAGTGATTGTAAAATGACCTTAAATTCTTAGATTACCAAAATTACATGCAAGTGTTGAGTGCAAGGGTCGGGAAAGGTCTGATTAGACAGATGTTATGCAATACAGTCCTGGATAAACAGGTTTTTGATGGTCTGGCAGCGGTTGCCAGAAAGAAAAAAAAAAATTAAAAAGACAGCAGCTCATGTTGATGACACTTAATTTGTGTTGGTAGGTGAACCCCCCGAATGGAAATGTCAGAGAAGCAAGAGATCTCCACTTCCATCTGACTGTCAGAGGACAGAAGAGAAGCTGAGTACCATCAGTAAATCAATGATAGAAGCAGTTGTGGAAAGTGAAAATAGTACCAAGTCACCTAGATCAGAGAGAGAAGCAGAAAGGCCCTGGTGGATCTCAGAGGAGAAAGTCCACAGTGAAGATAGAGTTTCCTGTGACAAACCATGAAAGAGCAGGTCTGGAGGAGTGGCAAACTGTGTGGTGACAGTGTTAATGGAGCGCTGCGGGTCTAGGAAAGTAGTTCAAGCTAATCCTTACATAAATTGTCAAGAACAAGCCCCTGAAACTATTTCTGTTTCTGTTTATGATCGGAACCACAGATACAGCACCTTCATCCACCCAAGACTTCAAAGTGGCTGTGCATCCAAACAGCTTTGTGAATGCCCTCAGATTTTGCACATCCCTGTGCCAGTTACTCTAGATGATGATATCCAGATACATACCATCCACACTATGGACTCTGTGAGTAGCCTTCGGTCAAATCCAGTGCCAAATAAAATCAAGACACATCACAGGCTCATCAAGACTGTGTGAAAAAGATGTGTGAAGACTTGCCAAGACTCATTAAGCCTGGAATCTGACATTGATCTCTCCCACTTTTTATCTCAATCATTGCATTTACATACACTTTAGTAATCTGGTTATTTGCCATGTTCGAATAAACTGACACATTATCCGATTACTGCCATGTAAATGAGACAGCCAGCCTCGGGCAAGGGGTTGAGAGAAATTAGATTTTTGGGTTGTGTATATACCCTTTTTTTTGCCCTTTTTCTGCATGTCCAGGAAAAAGACAGCTGAGAAGGACACACACTATACAGCACTTGGGGGAGTAAAAACGTCTACAAGGTCATTGAAAATGGGTAATAATTTTATATGTAGTTGATGAAAATATAAGGAAACAAAAAGCACATCTGCTGCCACCTGCTTTGACTCCAAGGAGTGGAGGGGCATCTGTCTATTGATCTATCCGTCTAAAAAAATATGTAAAGTTGCTACAATGTGAGTTTTTAAAGATAAACATGTCTTATCTTATAATTAAAAACAACAATAAAAAAGAGCTGAGTGTGTGTATGTATGATGAAGGTCACATACAGACTCTTGATTTTCAAATGAAAACCTGCAAAGCACAAAAATATTAGTAAAGTATTTCTGAAAAGTGCAAAGAATTCTTCTGATTTACATTTGAATCATCCAAGCAGCCACTTACATCAACAGATATTTTGATTGTTTTGCTAAAGTTGTATATAGGTTTGCAGGTGTTGTGTATTAGTCAGAATGACCAGGGAATGGTGGCTCGCAGGCAGACTGGGTGGCCTTCATCCCAGAGACAGACCAGTAGCCCCCCCGAGGACCCCGGTGTGGGGGGTAGTGGCATATGTGTTCATGTGTGTGTGTATGTGTGTCTATGTGTGCGTGTGAGTCCTTTTGTACATGTGGATTCCTGTGTGTGTGTGTGTGTGTGTGTGTGTGTATGTGTATAGAAGATCAAGGGTAACCCTGGCCATAGTGGAGGTCAGCAGTGTGACAGCCAGGCTCTCCTAGCGACGGAGCCCAGGAATGTTCTCAGGGCCTGGGCCAGGGGAAGTCGGCTACCCCGGGACAATCACACAAGAGTTAATATTGGCCCTGCAGGTCAGAGGTTAAATGCCTGCAGGTCACAGGATGGAGGAGGGCTGTAACCAGACACAGAGGAGGGGGGCAAAGACAGGGGCTATAGTTGTATATGTGTGTGTGTGCATGTTTGTGTGTGTGCGTGTGTGTGTGTGTGTGTGTGTGTGTGTGTGTGTGTGTGTTCTAGGGTTATGTTCTATGTTGTCCCCCAAGTAAAAACAGTTAGAGGTTACCACAGTAGTCTCTACAATATAGAGTAAAGACAGTGATGGAAATGAATATTTTAATTCACTCCTATTCAGTTTGACTGCACCTTCTGTGTTGCTCGAGTGCTCTGTCAGAATGACTCATGGACATTTTGCCTGGTGTTGTCGGGGAGTTACTGTGGAGAGCGATCATGCACTGCAACTGTGAGACTTATAAGGTGTAGTGGAAGTGAACCACCTGCTGTCTTGATCAGAACCGGGAGAATCACCTGACAGTGGCAATGTGGGGGTGTGGATTATATGTATACTCATTGTTACCTTCCTCCCTCATTCATTCATCCCTTCATTCATTCTCATTTCCACTCTCTCATCCATGAAGGATTGCATAGACACTTTGCAGTGAGTGGTCACTGTGTTATTTATTTATTTACTTGTTTGTATACTTAAGTCATGCTGCTGTGTTGATGTGCTGTGCCAGTGTGGGTTTTAAAAGGAATTGAGAATGTGCATTGCGTTGTCCACATCAGTAGCAGTCTATGAGACCCCACCCTCTCTCTCCTCTGCCCTCCCTCTATTCTCCTCCTTCTACCCACCCCTCCCCCAGTCTCAGGTTACTGTGGGAGGAAGGAATGTATGAATGGACACCCACCCACCCACACACACACACACACGCACACACACACACACACACGCACATGCAGTTGCCTTCAGTGACTGGGCTCGTTCATTCACAAATATCTGGCAGAGCCTGTCACCTGACCTTGTCCAAACAGAGGAAACCCAGAAAGACAGAGCTGTTGACTCATTACTGAGAGGTTGTTAACGGCTGTTGCACTTATCTTCAGAATATAACCCATATATGAACCCTTGCTATACTGTCTGTAACACTGTGGTGCATAAGGAAGTTGCAGAGTCCAGAGAGTGGGAAATGCTATAAGCTCTTTAGCTTTACCAGATAGGAGTTTTAGTTCTCATAGGCAGAGATGCTCTGGATGCAGATCATGCCACAGATTAAGGTAAACCTCAAGGTGAGGGACCAAATTAACATAGTTGTACTATCCAAGTGATTTTAAACTGAACCCAAGTTTTAAAAAGTGCAGGTGGAAAGAGGGGGTGGCTATTATTGTGAGGCTTTGTGCTCTCTGTTAACTGGAAGTTATGTTTCTTAGCTGTGTAGCCTAGCTGATGTCCAAGTTTAAACTCACCACATGAGCCAATAACATTCTAGGTAGGGCTCCCCAGATGGTAGCACCACCACGTGACAGTGAAGCAGGATAGACCATTTTCCTTACATTATTTATTATAGACTGATTTGTACTGTTAACTGAATTCATGCACAGGCATTTCAAGTATATCTTAAATTTATACCAAAATGCATATGGATGTTTTTACAAATTTACTTCAGATGTGTCAATGCAACAGCCTCAGTGGGATAGGATGGGAAGTTGGAAAACATTGCAATTATAAATGACTACAGAGACTGTCTGGCAAGCATTCTGCATCATGCAAACACTGTTCTTAGATTTTCTTATCTTACATCTTCCTTCACACATTATCTATACTTCATGTGCAAGAGCTCATAACAAAAGTGATCTGCAACTGCTTTCCCATATGAGGTCAGGACTCTCTCTGTTGAATAATGGTGGATCTCTTCAGGACTGCGGTGTTTGGCTAAGGGGAGTGTGGGCTGTTCACCATTCATCTCTTTAGCTGGAGCGGAAACAACCTGAATCCAAACACACTACAGTAGTAATAAGTGATGAATGAAATACAAGTCCTGCCCACACATAGACTATAGGAGAGAGGATAAAGGTAGAGGGCAGGACTGGCACGTTTTAAGCTGAACTTCAAGCTATAGAGATGGACACCAATTTACCAATATTGGTAAATCACCAATAATCAATGGAAAACTGTATATTGCGAAAATTTTGTGTAATCCGTATTGTGGTTTGGTGTGAAATCACAATATATCGAATCCACTGCATTTATGTTTGCATCTACTTAACACATTGTAATAGAACACAGTTTACATGTAAATGTATTTGGTGACTAATTCTTATTGTCATTTTGGTTAATAATATCATTGATCAGCCCAATATTGAGAAACAACAGGATTGGTAGAGATATTAAGCTGTGTAGCATTAAGTATAGAGTTCACTTCACTGTGAACGATTGCTTTACCACACAGTGAGGGTTTGGAGGATGTTTAAAGGCATGCACTAGCTTTTGAGCATCTCAGTTATTACCACACATGGAAAAGGGGAATTTGCTGCTGTTTTTTTTTTTTTTTTTTTTTTTGTAATGTGTCAAGTATTCCAAGGAGTTTATTTGCCAAAGAGGTCATTGTACTTTGCTGTTTTACGTAAGAGCTGATGTGGAAATTTCATTTTATTTTGGGACCTTGTTTTTCTACTTTGTCTTTATCCTTGGTACTAAGCAATCATTATGTCATCTCTCTTCTTCTGTTCAGCTGTCAACTTATGCTCATGCTGACTACCCAGTCCTTCCTGTACTTATTCCTTCCGAGGCATCCTGCGCACTGAAGGATTTCTCCTGGGAAAGACCAGCATTAGATGTCACAGCTTCCATGAAGTGGCAATAGGATGACTCACCATCGTATTATAGCATTTGATGACAGAGAGTGGCAAAACTGAAATTTATTTCCATGAAAATATTGCTATTAATTACTTTCACCTCTGAAAAACCACAAGGCCAGTCCAGAAAATCAGTGAGATTTTCTCAGTCATACTGAGCATGCTCAGACTGTCATTGTCTCAGAGAAAAGCAAAACCTGCTGAGTACCCTCTTGCTTCCTCTAAACCTTTACAATGAGGATGGATTATGTCTCTATTGACACCTTGGTTTTCAAAATATAAGAGTTATAAAACACTTCTGCTAAAGCCCTCATTTGACAAGCCCTTTGGTTACTTGCAGCAGCAATGTGAACTATAAATGGCTTTATCAATGCTGGCAGCCTCATGTGACATTCCCATAGCGGGGAGATCAAACACACCAGGACTGGAGGGTGAGGCCTCACTCCGGTTTGGTTTTACCTACCCTATCTACTTCACAGCTATTCAGGTTTAATGCTTAACCATCATGGAAGGTTTCACTGAACTGCACTCCATTTACAGGAATTGCAAAGTGAAACTGGTGGAAACTGGCACTAGATTGTTTCTTCTTCAAACTAGAAATCATTGCATGTTATATCATATTTAGTACTGCAAAAAGCTATTTCTTGCAACAACTAGTCATAAGCTATTATAGGTTAAAACAACAACAACAACAACAACAACAACAACAACAAATAATGGTTTTAATTTAAAAACCAAACCACATAAGTAGGATGCTGAATTAAATACCATTACAATGTCATGGTTTTACATATTCACATTAATTGCCAGTCTCTCCACTGGTGTTACTAAGACTAATTCTTGTGTATTTTTTTTTTTTATAACTGGCGAAAAATAGCATTGTATTTTTTTTTGCATTGACAAAATAACATGTTTACACTGTCATTTCATGATGATTTTGTAATTATAGGACCACAAAAAGGTTACTGATGCAAATTGTGCCTTGTGGTTACCTGTCTCCGCTCTAGGGGGAGCTTATAAGTCAAGTCCAATCAAAAGAAGACAGGAGAGGATAGGGGAGGAGGAATTATTGATCATTTTAATACCATAGCACTTAAAAATATCTGAAATAATTGAATAAATACAGGAAACACTAGACAAAACATTAGGAGCTGCTTGCTGATGAGCAACTTAAACTTAGCAGGAAGCTGATTCCAGTAGTCTCTGACATTGTCTTAACTCTCTCCATTGCTGCCTTTTATCACAGCAGTGGCCTTTTCATGGCTCTGTTCCAACTAGGCTTCTCCCAGTGGCTCAGATCAACACTGGTATTTTTTGAATGATCCTGCCAATAGTTAATTCTTTGTGTCAATATTCAGTGCCTATAGTATGGACTATTTTCATTGCAGAGAGATCCACACACCCCATTCACGTCTGGTTTTCTACTGTTTAGTTTATCTCCCTCCTCATTCACTGGTTATAGTGGTGGTGTCTGTTTTCTAGCAGACTGGGACTGAGCTACAGAAGCAACATATTGGAATTTTGATCTGATATTTTCTTGTTGCTTTTGGAGGCATAAGAAACATCTCATCCATATGTAGGATACTGCAATAACCATAAGTTTTGCCAGTGTTGATATTTTTCTCTAAGCTTCTCTACCAAATTGTAAAAGCTCATCTTGAACACCAATAGAAATTGAAACCATGTTACATATCACAGAACAGCTCTGGCATTATAGTTGTAGCCTTTTGAATGTTCAGTATTTTGCCCCACTCCACCACACGTGGTTGATTGTATGTGTCTATTTATGGGTAAAAGGCAGTTCTTGTCTTTTCTTTGCTGGTTGTCCTCTACCTCCACCCCCTGTTTCCCATCAGTCCTCTTCTCTCAAGCCTTTCTCCGTGCCTCGCCATAGTCTCAAAGCCTTTCTCTCCTGCTAACAATAGAAGTAACACCAGGGCTTAATTTGTGCTGGAACAGTATCTGGGACTTCCAAGTTTTGGACTACCTGCATTCCGGTACCTATCTGGGTGGATCCAGCACTTCTTGTGGTATAAAACAACAATTATAATAAAATAAAACAAAAATAACTTTTAATTTACCAACTGATGTTAAAGCCATTCAGCATTCTTTGTTAGTTTAGATTAATTCTCCTTCTTTTTTTAAAATTAGGTAGGGAAATCTACTGTTGGTGCTAGGAGCATGTGCAAAAACTTTCTGGGTAATTCCTATGTCAAATACCCCCACACAAAAAAAAGTTTTCAAAATATGTTGGAGCAGAGAGAATCAGGTGTCCAACTGCATATTAAAAATATCAAAAAGGCAGTTAAATTTACGGTCCTTTTTCAAAAGAAAAGAAGAATTGCATGATGCTTCTAAACAAGTCAGGATGGAGACGACGACACACGAGGGTAGCGGCAGCGGTAAAGCTAGCGAGGTTCACCGGCAGAAGCAGGAGGCTACCACAGCAGCAGCTAACCAGGTTCAGCAGCAGCAGGACGTACACTGCAGGTCAGGTTCAGAAGGAGAGGGGAGTGCTTTCAAATAGTTGGGGACGTCTACAGGTCCAGCAACATGACAGGGATGGGATGCACAAGTATTTGGACAGCAGCTCTGTTTACGGTCAAGATGACCTAAAACCCCTGGCTGATCATAGATAATTCAAATTTGGGCTGCACAACATGTGAGATAGTAAGCCAGAACAGAGGAGATGAAACTAGCGAAGGAATGGGAACAGTAACCTTTTCTGCTTCAGTTGCTAAAAAAATAAATAAATAAATCAGCGGGCACTCAGAAAAAGGTCTTTGAACATGCCCGAACCAAGGCTCATTTGGCAGCAGCAGACATTCTTGATAAGGCAAAAGGAGACACCTTAGTACAGGGTATAATTAATAGTCTGAACAGCTTGAATATTCAGCATAGTGTACAAGGAGGCTGAACGCCATACACCTGAAAATGACTGAATGAATGAATGAGATTGAATGAATGAATGAGATTGACTGAATGAATGAGATTGATTACCAAGAGTGAAATGGAGTTAATATGGGTAGCATTCTACATTCCAGTGTTGCGTGTGCAAATACAGCAACATATATTTGAAAGAGTAGTACAGTGTGCATTCAAACAGTCTAATGCTGGATGAGTCTACCATTTTAAAGAAAAGAGTTCCTTGATCATATACTTTAAGGTTCAGCTGCCCGATATGGACAAGCGTACAAACATTTTTACTGAACTCACAGTCTCTAAAACCATCATTAGAGTAACGTGGCGCTTCTGTCATGTTCGGGTGAAAAAATGGAGCAGCAAGTAGGCTCCAGGCTATTTTCACTAACATTACTGTTTGGCACTGCTCAGCCAATAGGCGTGAGTGTAGAAGCCCAGTTATGCAAAATCAGTGAGATATTTGGCAGTAGGTGGGTGGCAACAAATCTCCGAACATTAGAGCCAGTGTGGAAGAACAACCCAGCACATTACAAGCATCATAAAACAGCAGCAGATGATCCTTCCCACGTGGTATTACTGAGCAAACATGCACTATTATGTATATGCACTATTGCACTATGTACTATTGGTGTATGCATATCTTCCATGTGTTGTGAACAACTTACCATGCACCATGTATTGCAAGAATTATCCATGCTGTCATTTGAGCTTCAAAAAAAGGGACGTACCACCGTTACAACAAACAGGGAAATATGTACCAAGGTGTTTTGAAGCAATGTCAGAGTGGCCCGGAGCGCTACACTTAACTCAGCCTGAGGGGAACTGACAAGAACACTTTCCATGGAGCTGCACTGAATAGAGGAAAATCCACCAACAAGAAACTTAACTAGAGGCAGTTTTTTTTTTTTTTTTTTTTTTTCTTTTTCCAAAATTTGGCTTTGAAGTTGGAGGACTGTATGTTATCTCAAGGGGACGATGGTATAAAATAAAATAAAACAAATATAACAAGTTCATTGAGGAGTTGAAGGTGCTCTACATGCAGCACTGGTCCAAGGATGCAGGTGCGATGTAAGTTGAATTGCTTCATCAGCGCTACGCAACTGACAGCTGACAGCTTACAGAGAGTCCAGAGATTCAGGTGCACCAAATTCAATCCATTCTCTTATTCACTTATGTAGGGTCATGGGTGAGCAAAGGACTACCACAGACTGCCACCGACATACTGTATGCAGTAAAAAAAAAAAAAACAGGGATGAGGAGAAGAATCAGGACATGGCTGTGGTGTGGAATATTCTGGACCACTAGATAAGGTAAGCACACATTTTGCTATTCATAGGCCAATGTGCCAACTGGTTATATTGGGCTGCTGAGCCAATACTTCCAAATTAATGGAAATTAAAGTAAAGTATTACTTTCTTACTGTGTAAGTTAGACCTACTGAGAAACAAAATCCAAGCCCCACAGTTAAGCATATGGTGATGTGGGCATTTGCATGTGTTGCACAGAATATCTGACAGTAGTTTTAAATTATTGCTGTAGCATTTATGTCATGTGCATTATTTTAAATTGAGGCCTGTAACTTACAGGTTTTAAGCCCCACAGCTTATTATTTGGGTATTTGTGTACATAGCATGTTGTTTTCAGCACAGTGTATCATAAGTGTTTTGCGACCTGTGCCTGCCTCATCATCACCCCGCTCTCTCGTGCACTTTGTGTTTCAGCACCTTCTGATTTACAAACTAAGCTCTGAGTAATACTATTGCCTCCCATATTTAGCCAATGGACAAACTGTCCATTGATTAAATATGATATCTGGTGATGTGCACCTCTGCCATGACAGATATAACACAGGTTGTTGTTATAGATTTGATCTGATAGAAATCCTTACTTGAATTGATTTTAAAATTTAACATTTTGAAGAGATATTTACTTTCTTTAACCTATATTCAGTGAAATTTTAGTGTCCCATGGTTTAACTGCTGTTTCAGCACCATTTCTGCCCTGATAAGGATAAAATTGCAAGGTTAACACTGATTATTTTCTGTACTGATGTAAAGATACTGAATAATATTAGCACATTAAAGCATTGTGTATCAGTCGCTTCAGTCAGAACATACCAGTGTTGGATGTGCAGACTAGCATGTATACATGCTACATGATAGCTATTAACATGCATGTTATAGTTTATGTATGTATGTTTGCATGTCTATATGTGCAGTTGATTGCAGTTGCAACTTATTTCCCTTGTTTCATGTTTGTCAGTTTTCAGCGTGTCAGTATTTCCTGTGGTGTCATGAGTCTCAGCCACAGGATACAGAGATGTACAAGCAGGAAGTGTGTACACAGCCGCTGTACAAAGGGTCAGTTCTTGCTAAATAAACATGTGATAAGGACGATGATCAGTTAAACTGAATGGTTTGCTTACAATCTAAATTCAAATGGTGAAAAATGCTGTGCAAATAAAGAAAATGTAATCCTTTCTCAACTACTTAAAATCTGCTGAAAGATGATGATACACCAGTGGCAGTGTGTTGCTGCTTTGGAGAGCTTGGTCCCCACAACACTGCTGCATAACAAGTTGTACCATCAGCTTGCTGGAATATAAACAACTGAGATATCATATAAGCATATAACATTACAGATGTTTGTAGCATTACTGGTAGTAATTCTATATTGATGAGGGATTCTGGCGTGGCTGCCTTGCACTGGAGGTGAGTAAAAAAAAAAAAAAAAAAAAGAGAGAGAGAGAAAAAAAGATGCTGAATTTGAGAATGGCTCAAGAGGCATTAACCAAAACCAAGATCAAAGATCAAACAGAGGAGAGAAACAAAAGTCCCAGGAAAATGAGCAAACAAAATGAACAAAAATAAATAAATAAATAAATAATAACTGGTGTACACAGCCTCACTTCAGCAACACCGAGTCTCTCTCGTTCAGTGACAACTTGACTTATTATACCACTTCTGGCACTAAGCTAATAGGACTAAACTAAGGGTGCTGAACCATGAGCCACAGAGGGCCAAGAGGTGGCAAGTTTTCATTCCAACCAAACACTCCACCAGGTGATTTAATGTTTCCCCCTTGGATGAATTTATGCTCCCCCCAACCTTAATTAGTCAACACAGAAAGAGGAAGAGACTGCTGGGCCCCTCCCCTCACTTCAGCAAAGACTGCCACTGACCACAATGAGTACATTTACATGCACACCATATTCCGGTTCGGGTCAATATTCCGGCTAAGGTAACTGCGCCGTGGCAACTGGAATATTCCGTTTACATGTTACTTGGCATGCCCCCATGTTTCAGCGTATTCTACTCTCTTACGTAATGTGACACTCAGCCGCGCGGGGCAGCAGTACGCATATAGGCATCTGGTCTGCCGGAAATACAGATGAAGAAGTCTTCTTCTTTTTCTTCTGTCGCTAGTTCCGTGTTTTCTCCCGTCGATATCCTCCATGATATTTAAGTCTTTCATTAGCTGAAGGCGGACTGCAGTCTCCTGGTTCTTGCTGCTGTTCGCCATGCCGTTTTCCCTGCTTGCAGGTAACCATAGCAACAAAAACGCCACAGAATTCCTTGCAGGTAGAGCATGCGCAGTTGTGATCGAATATTTCAGTTTGGGGCATTTTCCGATTAAGGTGTTTACATGCCTCAATATTCCGGTTGGAACAGGCATATGCCAGGGGTCTTATTCGGAATTCTCTCCAACCGGAATACGACCTTAATCGGGTTCAGTGCGTGTTTACATGACTCGTATGCAACCGGAATATTGCGAATATTCAGGTTAATACAGGAATAAGGTGTGCATGTAAACGTGCTCATTGACACTAATAGGAAAACGGGGGAAATCAAAATTAGAAAACATCATCAGTGTTAAGACACAGAGTACAGACAAGCACATTGACCTGGTTAGGAAAAACCTGTATCATTTAATCTCCCATTGCTTAGATTCTCAGGAAAGCAACCAAGTAATGGCTCCACCCTGTACCCAGGTGGCCTGACTGAGCCTGATGACAGTGATTGCTGTAGAGATTCTGGCTAAGTGAAAAGGTATGCAACAAACCTTTTCACAGGGTTCCTTTCAAATTTTCAATGTGGAAAAAAAAAAAAAAAAAAAAAAAACGGGAGTATGAATCACTATTTCCCTGTCTCATCGAGGTTTCAGAAAACTTTTCTCCAATGTGCTCATGTGGATAGAATTTTATGTAACATGCAGTGTGTTCGTGCATCATAAAATGCAATGAAAAACCTTTTTCTGAACTGTTAGGCCTACATACAACATATGATGTGTGACTCACTAAAAAGAACCTACTTGATTACAAGTTCCACTTTTGGCGATACCTTACCTGTCATTACCAGGAGCTTCTTCCACCAAAATACATCACAAAGGACAGCAGCGACAAGTGTGAACAACTTCTCAGGTCCTGCTTGATGGCTTGGATATGTGGCAAACTGAAAGTGGTTCCTGAAAATTGGCAAGAGGCTGCAAGTTATGCAGATCCAAGCATGTACTTGTACTGATACATCAGGCCAGATATTGATTCTACTCAGTCAGTGGACATGCATCTTCGTTTGCCGCTCGGTGTGATCTAAGACAAGACTCAGTGGCTGGTAGCACATTCAGCATACACTATGCTGATAGTAGGCAACAAGCATTATCATCAAAAGCATTAAGCATCAAAAGAGAGAAAATGAGAGCCTGTAACAGCTCTAAAGCTAAATGGTAGGCCATGTTAAATGTTTTGTGTAGGTGACGGGTAGAATTCACATAAAGCGATATAACATGGCATGCACTTTTGAGTTAGGTTTTAAAAGTTTGTTTTCCTTTCCCTTGTCCTTGTGTGGTGTTATCCCCAGTTTTACGTGTCGACAGAGGGGCAGCATAGGAAGAAATATGCTTTGAGCCCATCCGTTTTTGTTCAGAGGAAACTTTATCGCTCAAATCTGTCTTTCTTCAAGTGCTGGCCTGCAGAGAATGTTGTTTGCATGTGTGTGTGTGTATGTGTGTGTGTGTGTGTGTGTGTGCAAGTGTATGTCTTTGTAATAACTCCACACACAGTGAGATTCCTCCACTGCCTCAGCCTCCGCCCACATAAACCTTTCCCCCCATGACAGGGTGGTGGTTTCATGTGCTGGGGGATGCAGGCCTTTTATTGCATAAGCAGACAAAACACTTAATATGAGGGAGTAGACGGGTGACAAAAAATTGAGATAGTAAGTCAGAGGAGGAAAGAAAAAGAATGAATAATAGAGAGATGAATAAAGTGAGAATGATGGTGGAACATTTAAACATCGATAGAAAGACTAGAAGAGAGGGAAGGAAATGCTGAGTGCAGACGGGGGGTTGAGAGTTAGTCTGGCTTTTGTTTCAGCTCAAACCAACTGGAGGGATTTGGGTTCTCTGTGAGGAAACAAAGCTCCTTAAAGTAATGATCAACCACATTTCCATTTAAATAAATATCCTATGTATATTCTTATTTATAAAGGGGGGACTAATACTGCTGCTTTAATCCTTTTGGGACCACAAAAAACCTTTTTTTTTTTTTCATGCCATTTCACCAGTTTAAGGTGTGCATCACGATAAATTTTGAGTGCATGTGAATGCTTTAGCTCACTGTATATGTTTTAGTATATGACACAAAGACTATCATATACACCGCAGCATTCATATTGAAGACTGAGTGGTAAAACCGCTTCGTTAACGGTAACACTTTACAATAAGAGTACAACAATTAATGTTAGTCAATACTGTAATAAACATGAAGTAACAGGTAATAAACACTAAGTAACAGTTAAATAACCGTTAACTAATGTGTCTAAGAATCATGTATTAATGCTGTTCATGCTAAGGTATTAATTTATATGTTATTTAAGGGTTATTGTAGATATTATTAACATTAGTAAATGCCATAATAATCATTAACTAACAATTAATTGTAAAGTGTTACCATCCCATCAATAAGCAAAATGCTTCACTGTTGTTATTATCCTTTATTTTATTATCATTCCAGATTCAACATAGTTTCAATGTTTGTGCAATGAGCAGATAAACACAGGTAATGTGTTGTGGACGACATATACACTATATTACCAAAAGTATTCGCTCACCTGCCTTTACTCATACTATGAACTGAAGTGCCATCCCATTCCTAACCCATAGAGTTCAATATGATGTCGGTCCACCTTTTGCAGCTATTACAGCTTCAACTCTTCTGGGAAGACTGTCCACAAGGTTGAGGAGAGTGTTTATAGGAATTTTTGACCATTCTTCCAAAAGCGCATTGGTGAGGTCACACACTGATGTTGGTCGAGAAGGCCTGGCTCTCAGTCTCCGCTCTAATTCATCCCAAAGGTGTTCTATCGGGTTCAGGTCAGGACTCTGTGCAGGCCAGTCAAGTTCATCCACACCAGACTCTGTCATCCATGTCTTTATGGACCTTGCTTTGTGCACTGGTGCACAGTCATGTTGGAAGAGGAAGGGGCCCGCTCCAAACTGTTCCCACAAGGTTGGGAGCATGGAATTGTCCAAAATGTTTTGGTATCCTGAAGCATTCAAAGTTCCTTTCACTGGAACTAAGGGGCCAAGCCCAGCTCCTGAAAAACAACCCCACACCATAATTCCTCCTCCACCAAATTTCACAGTCGGCACAATGCAGTCTGAAATGTACCGTTCTCCTGGCAACCTCCAAACCCAGACTCGTCCATCAGATTGCCAGATGGAAAAGCGTGATTCATCACTCCAGAGAACGCGTCTCCACTGCTCTAGAGGCCAGTGGCGGCGTGCTTTACACCATTGCATCCGACGCTTTGCATTGCACTTGGTGATGTGTGGCTTGGCTGCAGCTGCTCGGCCATGGAAACCCATTCCATGAAGCTCTCTGCGTACTGTACTTGGGCTAATCTGAAGGTCACATGAAGTTTGTAGCTCTGTAGCAATTGACTGTGCAGAAAGTCGGCGACCTCTTTGCACTATGCGCTTCAGCATCCGCTGACCCCTCTCCGTCACTTTACGTGGCCTACCACTTCGTGGCTGAGTTGCTGTTGTTCCCAAACGCTTCCATTTTGTTATAATAGAGCTGACAGTTGACTGTGGAATATTTAGGAGCGAGGAAATTTCACGACTGGATTTGTTGCACAGGTGGCATCCTATGACAGTTCCACGCTGGAATTCACTGAGCTCCTGAGAGCGGCCCATTCTTTCACAAATGTCTTGTTTCACAGTCTGCATGCCTGAGTGCTTGATTTTATACACCTGTGGCCAGGCCAAGTGATTAGGACACCTGATTCTGATCATTTGAATGGGTGAGCGAATACTTTTGGTAATATAGTGTATAATGATTATGTTCTTGCACCATTATATCAGTACAAGGACAATAGTGTGACTTGGACATGATATTTTTCGACACGTGGAAAGAGAAGGTCACGGTTGAGTTTGGTCAACTAAAACGTTGGTTAAGTTTTTGCAATTAAAACAACTTTGGATAATATTATCGTAAGATTTTGATCATGGTTAAATGGAGGGGATGGAGGGGAACGCAGGTTGAGTTGAAGGTAAATGTAGCCATGCATCTGCAACCCTCACCTCCATGCCACAAAGCTTAAATGTCAAACTACTTCCTGTCTTTGGTTGTGTCTCCTACATAATCCTTTTGTGGTTAGGAAACATATTTCTCTCACTTTTTTTCATGCACAGAGCGCTTATTTGCATTTTAAAATATATGCTTACACCAGCTAACAAGCATACCATCGCAGACTCATGTCATCTGAAACCTCTGCAGAGCCCCTGCAGATGAATATAGAAACAATGACAGTCCTACAGAGAAGATTACAGACTCAAGAAGAACCAGGTTTTCAGGGAATATCTGAAAAACGTCTTGTCTTATTAGTGTATATGAAAGTCATTCTTGTGAAAAGGAAGGGTGGAGTCTCACTCATTCAAACCAGAAGCTTTAAGGCAGCACACAAAAAAAAAAAAAAAAAAAAAAAAAGCCCGTAATTAAATTTGAGGGTGAAAATCCAGCACCTACCCTATAGCTTTTGGGTAGCATGTGCTTCAGGAAACAGTGGAATGGGGTGGATGAAATTGCCATGCAGAGGGGATCAGATTGGTATCAGGGCTCTTCCTGCCTGCTGTAGTCAGGGGGTATTAGACATCAAAGCACTCTCGGTCCAAAGGGCTTTCGGGTGACCTGGAGGGTCACTGTGTGTGGTCAGTCTTTGTCCCAAAATCTGGGAGAACATCAGTCTTAGCTGAGTTGCCAGAAGAGCAGCTTGAAATATGCATTTTCTAAGGCTAATGTATTTATGGTAAGGTAAGGTAAAGATCTGAACAACTCCACCAGATGTGAGGACATTATATTTGTCATTAAATTTCATTCTTAACAGTGTTTGTGAATTCCTTTGACTGCACACCTCTCATGCACTGAGTTCCTCATTCCTGTGAATAAACTTTAACAGTGGTGATTGGGACTTGCAGGCATTTTTTTGTGAATGACTGAGGGGAAAAAAAGAAAAGCAGCTGTAATAAGACTACTGCTGGTTGGAAGAGAGAAGAAAGGGACGTTTCCAATTGGTCGAGGGGATCCTGGCTTTGAGCGTTTTGATTGGTCGTATAAACAGTAGGGCAGGGCAGCTTCCTTGGTCTGGAACTGTTGCCAAGTGAGAATGGGATGATGTGTAGTAGACTAACCTCTCTTCTCTTCTCTTCTCTTCTCTTCTCTTCTCTTCTTTTAAGTTTTATCCAATCATGTCTTTCACTGTGCTGAATAAATGGGAAAAGACAGCTGCACAATAGTTGGAATATGTTGTATTGTATTTTCTTGTATTTTTATTTTGATGTGACTCCTACAAACCACCATACTGTTTCTACAGTAGCGCATTGCTATGGCCCCCCTTTCATTCATTCATTCATTCATTCATTCATTCATTCATTCATTCATTTCCACACTGTTTATTCATATTAGGGTGCTTTCAGACCTGTGGCCCGTTTGCTTTGTTCCGGGCTAAATCGATACAGTTGTTTCGTTTTTCGTTTGGGGCGTTTGTGTTCACAGGGCAACCGTCTGTAGTGGTTCAAAGCTGTAAACAAATGCCATGCGCGAACCAACTGTTCTCTCATTGGTCAGAAATTACGCTGAAAGAAGAAGTTTCCTCTTCCGTTCTTACCCCGGAAAAAACAAAAACCATGGAGCATCTTCAGCGTGTGTGGCTAGTTTGTTTCTCTGTGTTTCTGTGGTTAATGTACCCAGGCCCTAGGCGAAATTACTGCCTTGCGCCCTTTCGTGTTACTACTCCTACCTACTTTTTTTAATGGACAAAATCTTGTTTGAATAAAAAGCCACAGGCCACGGCTCTGGTCGGCATCAGGCAGGCCGGCCGCGGCACCGGCCAGTACCGCGCCCACCTGGTCAGGTCTGCCGGATCTGACAGGTGAGCGGCGCTGATGATTTTTTTTTCTTTTTTTGCGCTTGTGCCACCCCCCACATGACATGAAAAAATGCCCGCTTCGCCCATGCCTAAAACTGCTACTGAATGTACCGGTGTTCTGTAACGGAGGAAAACATCCCGTTCTACCGGGAATCAAGACTGCGCAGGGAAAATAATATCATACTGCATCTACTGAGAAGAAGACGGGCCGCGACAAGGAATCGCCAACGAAGATGGGCTCTGACGCCGGCTGAACCACAGTTATGAGTGAGTTGTGTCGGTTGCTGTGTCGATTATGTTCTCACTGCAAACGAACCGCTCCAGGCTTCGAATGGAATCGAGCCGAGACCACCTCTTCTAGGCGATCTCGGCTCGCTTGTTTTGTCCCGCATCCGAGCGCGATTGCTGTGTTCACATATGTCCAAACGAACCGATCTTTGGGGGGAAACTCTCCCTGTTTCGGAACAACTGCTCCAAACGGGACAGGTCTGAAAGCACCCTTAGAGTTGCAGTGTACTGAAACACATAGGGCAGAAGTTGGGAAACACCCTGGACAGGTCGAGGGTGATATTGATCCTTTTTGACTGAAGCCACCAAAGGCTGATATTCTGTGCCAATATCAATCATCTGTTCAGTCCATCCCAGAATATTATTCTTGTCAAAGTGGAAAACTCTGAAAACATGACTGAAACCATAATGCAACAGTCAAACCGTGGATAACATCTACAGGTGTGGAATCCAACTAAAATATCACAGAACTGGTTGATGTCGCCAGGTTTCCATAAACAACCGCTGTAGTGTTTATCGATTCTGCAATACACACACAATCAATAAAACAACAGCATATCCATGATATTAGAAGTGGACAGCACTGACTGGACCAGATCTCACTTTTACTACAAGGACAATATCAGCACCACACTCTGACAAACCCTACACACGACCGAATAACAGTAGATGTTGTGTTGCACCCACCTCTCCTCAGCCAGCCCCACCCCTCCTGACTCCCCCACCCCTGATAACACAGTTATCTGTGCGGCAGAAGGAGGTGGTGCTCAAACGGACACTCAGCCACATCAGACACGTCACACTAGACCAGACTGTTTAGGTATGCAAGGTAACAAGGGATTATTCAAATAATATGATGCTTTCTAAATCCCTGCAGGGAAAATAAGTGGATGGATGCATGGATCAACATTATGTTGTGGATTTGTGTAGTGTTGTTTCCAAGTAAAGTTTCATGACATGACATTGTATTTCCTTTGTACATTTTATATTACTATGGATGCTGACATCAGCTGTTACACTGTGTCGTTTGTTGGCCTCTTTGCCTAAGTTAAGTCCAGGGTTTCTCATGGCAACATGGATTTGATTACTTATATTCAAGGCCTCAAGAGTTTGTATTGATCTTTATGTATGTTATGTATGTAGCCTTATGTCTATAATTTATTGGTCCTCTGATAGCTCAGGTTTTGCAGCCAAATAAGCCTCCAGTGAACCCAAACTGCCAAACTGGATCAGGAGAATGGATCATCAAGCTTACAGTAATGTCACAGCGGCACTTTAAATGCCTGGGGTAGCAAGCTTTATCAGCCAGATAATTTCCTGCATAAGTTACTGCTCTACTTGATGCTAAATTTCATTGCAGTTGCATTGCAACAGCTGGCAATCATGTAACTGGTTCAAAGCTAGTTTTCACTGAAATTCATTTATCCTGTATCTGTTTCATCGGCATACTGTGAAGGAGATTTTAATCCCTCAAAAGTTAAATAAATACAATATGAATAATAATGGGCTATTTTCTGTTGCTAATTCACTGTTACATAACTTGCTACATCTTCAGCATTAATGTTTCCTCCTCTCTGACAGAACCATCTTTTGCCAGTGGACTGAAACCAGTGAAAAAGTTTTTCCCTTCAATAATCCAGAATATTTTGAATTGCAAAAATGAAATCAATGAGGATGAACTTGTGTGTGATTTATGCATCATGTCAGATAACAAAAATATTTGTTGATGAATTTTGGCTGTTGGATTTTGTTGATGTTGCTGAGATTTTGTTGCAATTTCATGACCTAATGTGAACTGGCAGCCAAATTTCATCAAAAGTTCATGTTTATATCTGACATGTCAGTGTGAGTCAGCGCTCTCTTTTTCTGAAGCCTAATATGAATTTGAGTAAACCACAGCCTTAGTGAGATTATAAATTATTGTTGTTTTAGACGTATAAGACGGTTGAGCAGGCAGAGGTGTCAAAGCTGGGTGGTACCCTTGCTGTATGTAAGAAGGTCAGTCTCTATTCCGGGTCTCACTGTATTGAAGGTGGTCGGGGTTTGCACTTCCAGTTGCTTCCACAGTGCAAGCCAAGATCAGTGCATTCCAAGGAAGAGACTAAATCCATCCTTAGTAATAACCAATTAAGGTAATTTTTAGACAGTGCAGCAGAAACCATCATTGGGCTTGGTCCAGCATAGAAACTCTCGCTCTGTGATATTTTTGATGCTTCATCACAAAACACATTTAAAGGGATCACCGGCATTACTCTGCCCTCTTCGGCATGGCTTTTTTGTGGCATTCCCATAGGACTGAGAAAAGCCATGGGTTCACTGGGGATCCTCTGTCCATGAAGACATGTGTGGTCCCTCCGTCATTCTCTTCTCCCTCCCCCTCCATGGCAGCGTCTCGCTGGTCAGGGCTCCCCTCCAACAATCAGGGCCTTCATGGGGGCCATAATGACAAAATGAAAGCCAGTTGTGTGTCTGTGGAGGTTTAATGACTTTCAGAGCTGCTGTGGAAATGCTGGGCTCAGTCCAAACACACTGCCTCAGAAACACAAAGAAACCCGGGACACTTGCAGGATCAGTGCTGAGGGTGCTGTTGCAGCTGCTATGTTTTTTTGTTCTGTTTTTGGTTTTGTGTAGTTCTCATTGATTATGACAGTAAGGAGGGTGAAGATGGTGAGGAAGACGGGCACAGTAGAATTAGCTGTGTTATGGGAGTATGGGTTTTAAGAGCAATGCTAATATTTAATCAAACTACATATAACTGATATTTTGGGGCAGAACTCAGCTTATTTAAATTTTGACCATTTCAGGCCAAGATTTCCAAATACAATATAGTCTTTCCTCCAAACCATTGGAAACCCTCAACAAAAGGATTTGGACCAAACACTAAAACTCTCCTTTGAAACCTAAAATAGCAAACATAATGATCATAATAAAACAACGTTGTGCATGCTTGGCTGGGATCTGCTTATAAAGTTATACTAGAATCATATCATATTAAAGGCTTCCCATGGTCAGCTAACATGGTATTGATCAATTATACAGAAAAATACATAACAAATGTTCAGCCTCCAGTGCTGAAGTTAGATATTGATCAATGAACTCCTGTGTAATCATTGTGTTCCTATATATTTTTGCAAGTAATCTGCTCTCCTCAAGTATTTTATTTTCTGTTGAGACAATGGGTAAGTAGCAAGTGTGGTAGGTAGAGGATATAGGTATAGTTAGACAGGAAAGAAAGGGAGAGAAAATTATCTGATGGAGTTTAATTCCAGGTCAGCAGTGACGTACATGTGACTGGGCTTATGGACAACTTAGACCCTTTCAGATTGCAGGCAAATCAGATTTATTTCTCTTCTTCTCTTCTTATTTGCAAGTGATCAGATCGGACTTGTGTGTCCAGACATCACCAACCTATCTGCATGAGTTGCTATGGTAATGACATAGGTGTCAGTAACTACATGCACTGTGGATGCAACTTTCCAACACAGAAGCTGGAGAAATGTACAGAAGCTGCCAGCAGACAATTCAATTTCAGCGTCTATCACAGACTTTGGTACTCTGTGTCGTCCTCCATATCGCTCTGCTAGGAGCAAAGTGGATTCTGCTCAGCCACTGAGCCGCTCTGCTGCACTTCCATCACTCAGGATTTGGCATTGTCATTGTGTGTCGCATTGAAAGTGACATAACAGACACTTTGAAATCCTATTTGAGTGTCCAGAGCGTCCAGACTGAGACACATCTATAGAAACCCAATTGGAATCGCATTTCACACCACTTCAAAATGTGATTCTGGATATAATCTGGACATGACAAAAAATGGATTTGACCTGGCAATCTGAGGACGGCCTTAAAGATTCAGTCAGTCCGATTTTACTCCCCACAGTATAAAATGGCCAGTGAGTAGGAGGAGGATGTACAGATGACACTGGACTGGCTATTCCCCTGCGAGTTCCACTGAAAACAAGCCATGTTTTACCAGTGCCACAAGCTCAGACCCTGGCCTGGTGGATGGTCTTGGCCAGTGGGAAAGCTAAGAACTGATCTTCAATAAATACATGCATTTGATGTTGTTCTCGTTAGTTTTTCTTTCTTAGTGCTGTTAAAGGTTTTAAAACACGTGAAAATGTGTCATGCATTGCCTGCAAGGAGTTTAGTCCTCTCACAGTTCTGTGTATTGCTCACTTCATCAGTGTGTAAGGTTGCAGTGAAACCATAAGTGCTGTCATGAAATAAATTAAAGTCTTTTTTTTTTTTTTTTTTAATCTCAAATTGTTGACATTTTCTCTTGCTTCTCACTTAAGGTAGGTTTAAAGGTGCCAATGGTCAATTACAGTTTAGTGAGGCAGCTTGGTATTAAATCCTGCCCAACAGTGCTGCTATTTACTGCTGACATTGTTTGACCTACATAAAGGACAGGACCCACCATTTTCTTTTCTGTTAGAAGTATAGAAGGGTGGAAGATGAATCTGCTGTCTAAAAAATAAGTATTTGCTCTGACTTGTTTGCTTTATCCACACCCTGCAGCATTCAAATGTTTGTGCTGACCTGGAGTTTAGCATGTTACTCCACTTCCACAGGGGAACAATGGAGAAATTTACAATTTAAGTGGTAATTGCAAGACTCTCATTGAAGCCTTAGGTGATTAGCTAGTACAGTAGGCGGAAAGATTGTTCTTCTGTTTTTGTTTTGTTTTTTTGTTTTTTTTTTTTTCATTCAAACCAGAAATGGACATTACTTCTTCTGCACCAGCGGATTCATCACAGGAAAGACCTGTTGGGAGCCTGGGAGTTTTTCCTGTAGAGCCTGTTGTCTCAAGACAATCCCTGCCCAATTTACTGCTGCAACCGTCTGCATCTACAAGCCTTTGTATCATCCTTGCCCTTTAGTCTGCATGTAGGCATTAACTAGTCCTTTTGTGCCCCTGCCGATTTGGTTCAAACACCAAAGATAGCCTACTCGCTGGTGTTTGGACACTGACAGGGGCCAATCACGGTCATTTAAAACCAGGAAACTCCATGCAGCCAGGAAGCCGGGCCACATTAAATGAATGCACAACCAAATAACAGGTATGGACAATTTAATCTGAGCAGCAGAGATGCCATGTTCTGTTGTGAAAAGCCTGCATCAGCACTTTCAAACAAGCACACCCACAGCTTTAAAGAAAAAAAAACAAAAAAAACAAACAAGATCTGCTGCAGGCTCCCAGGACCATGCACAGACCTCTACTACCAAATACCAGGTGTTTAGAAAAGTTCACGTAAAAACTTTCATGAACTGGATATAGGCTGGATCACTATCGTGTATCACTATCAATCAGTGGTAGAGTTGTAAAATTATGATTTATTCCTTGTTTTTATTTATTTGTTTATGTACATCTGCCTTAATACTATCCTTTTGATGGGTAGTACAAGCTGTTGATGATGTTTGACGGCTGTTTGGTGGGTGGGAGAAAACAGAATGATGGGAGGTGTGTGTGTGTGTGTGTGTGTGTGTGCATGTGTGTATGTGTGTGCCCTCTATGCCAGACAGAGCAAATGCTGGTGAAACAGGACTCCTGAATTCCAACAGGCTTACTAATCACTCACTGAGAGAGGACGAGGGAGTGAGAGAGAGATGCAGGGAGAGAGAGGGGTCAGAGCTCGGGGTTGGATGGCATGACCAATCAGATCAAATATCAAACAGGGCAAATCCAGCTCTCCGCTCAAAGCTGTCTGGAAAGAATGGGCTGGATGGTGGTGCTTTTCCAGAGGACCTGGATGAGGCCTTTGTGGGAGGACAGGTAGGCCCGGCTGCTCAGTGCAGTGGAACAGACAAGTCATACTGAAACCAAAACTGGTGGTATTGGTTTGAAGCTGCTGATGGCTTTTTTTTTTTTTTTTTTTTTTTTTTTTTTTTTTTTTTTTGGCAGTATTTAGTATCTGTAGATTTGATGCCAAAATCACTTTGATTTCATAACAAAACAAGTATGAAGCATTTCTGCCATCATTTTGTTCTTGACATTTTTCTATTATCTTTTTTGGTGCTTCTCCTTTTTTTGTGCACAGTGTTGATCTGTGTTTCAGTATGTGCTATTGCTTGTCTTATCTTATTTATTTTTAGTCTTTTCCATCCATTTCCATCACCTATTTTGTGTGTTTTCCTCTGACTGTTCTGAGGCCCCAGTGGCTCACCAGACCAGGGTGTGAAGGTGAGAGCGAGAGGACAGATTTAAACCCAGCCTACCAACGACTGTCATGGGGCATGTGAGGGAATGTTGACTTGTAAGCTGGACAACTTCACTTATTTTTCCCATGGGGATCAATAAAATTTCATCAGAGCCTCGAGATCATACTTATTACAGTCCAGCTGTTAGAAACACACGTAATTGTCATTTTATTTTTTTCCTGACATTTCAAAAGTTTGCATAAGATTTGCCTGACACTTGGAAAGAAACATAACTAATGTAACAAGACCAGCACGGAGTAGCAGTAATTCTCTGAGGAGGTGGAATGAGAAATTGTGTGTGTGTGTGTGTGTGTGTCTGTGGGCCCCACAGACCGGATATCTCCTATGATTTAAGACTGAGGCACTCCAGAACCCCATTCTGAAAACTAAAAACTCCCTTGACAATGACACCTTGAACCAACCCCTCTCAACAAACCTATCATTTGCTCTCTCTCTCTAACTCTCTCTCTCTCTCACTCTCTCTCTCTCAGTTGATTGAGTAATTGAGAATTTTATGAATTCCTCACTGGTGAAGTGAACTTAAAAAGATCAGACATGCCGACTGTTATAAGGATACGCTATGTCCAGGCAATGACAGGCTCAAGGCCAAACCTTTAGCATATGCTTTGTTGAATGATAGTTAAGGCTCCATACTACGACTTTAGCCTGCACTTTATTGCTGCTAATTAAATCAATTACATTAGTCAAACTGATGTTTGAAGTGGGCATTTCCGTCACACTCTCTGCATGGATACTGCAGCAGGTTAGCTGCTTTGAGCGGAGTGGGACAACAGACAATAACTTCCTTTGTAATCAATAAAATTGTTAAGATGTGGCTATTTATTTTTTTTCCACCAAGGGAATGAGAGCTATGTAGCATGATGTCATGTGTTTGGAGGATAAAAGGTAAAGATAAGACACAGCGGTGAAAGACCTCAGCCAGGCGTATAGGCACAAGGCTATTACTGTAGGTATTTGGACGACTGTAATGCAACACGACCACAATCAGTTTACGCTGTAAAGTTTGTATTAGGGCAAGGCTTGGGGTGCGTTTCCCATCCCAGACATTAAAAGTTGACACACATGGAGAGAACGACAGCCTGACATGGGCAAAACCTCCATCTGCAATTTCTAAACTCAATAAATCTGTATGAAAGGCATTCCCCCGCCGACAATGACTTATGCTGCCTGCACTTTAAAGACTTTAAGGAGTGTCTTATCATTGTGTTATAAAAGTGCCTTTTGTCTAGAGAAACAGCCTTGTAAACCAAGCCTGTGTTAGTCATCCAAAATGGTCCTGAACCTGTTTTGACTGACACTCTGTTTGCCCCGGCAGCTTTTAAATGTAACCTTTCCCACATGCCAGAGTTAAAGTTTAGTAGGCCAAGCCTCCTAATGCGCTTGCATGGACAGGAATGAACTAGCTAACAAGTTGCCTGCCTTTGGTGGTGAGAGAATGCTCTGTGGGAAGTGATAGCACATTCCTTTTACTTTTCCCACACTAGAGAAACAAGAAAGGAGAGAGAGAGGGTGATGAATGCTATCTTATCAGACTGAGCACATGAGGAGATGCATGTTACACCATGTATGTCCACATTGTCTCCTTTGTTGTTGTTACTTTTAGCTCACTGGTTGGGTCAGGTTAATGCTGTGCTGTTGCCACAAAAGGTTTGAATCTTAAGGTTATGAGTAATTTGATCATAACCGCGACATGGTGAGGTTCCACACTCCTATGCCAAAGCTTCAGCCTAGCATACTGTGTCTGCATCTCCTTGACGTACACAGCAATAACATGTTTTCACAGTGTTTTAGTCAGGAGACACACATTTTAAAAGCTGCTGCAGCTGCACTGGCCTGCTTACTAGAAGTTTGTTCTGAGAGACAATGAGATGAAAACAGATAGCAGTGCAATGTGGTAATATAGAGACATACAAATACGCCTGCTATGGAGCTACCATTAATCGTGCAGGGAAATGTAAACTGCCAATATCAGTTTAGTTAAATTCAGTCCAGATCACTTTGGTTAAGCGCAAACCAGTTGCACTTAGATCAGTTCAGTTAAATCTAGTTCATCTTAGCTCCGATCAGCCCAGTTCTGTTGAATCTGAGTCTCTTAACTTGAACTCACATCAGTTAGTTAGTGTGAAATCTCTCTGGTGTGATTAACTTCCCTGTAGCCAAAGGTGTTCAGCCAGCTGCTCTTACTGATCTCTTATTGTGTAATGTGTAAGGTACAGCCTGTGGGCTTTCCCGAGCATAACTGTACCATGCAGCAGAGAGAAAGCAGCAGTCAGAATGCAAATTCTATGCAAAACTTGCAAATTTAGGAAAATGCTAGGAGTATGATAGCAATAAAGGGACAGCCTGGGATTTGATAATATGTAACTAAATTAATGTACACAAGCTAACTACAAAAACAGCAACAACAGAAGCAACTGCAGTAAATTCTTTGCTGCATTCCCTTTTAAGACAGAGTTTATGAAGTGATTGAATGAAATGAATGGAGTAAGTTAATGAGTTAATGAAGTGTATGTGCACAGAAGGCTACGTGTTGTCAGATGTATCTGATTCCTGATCTTCCTTTTGGATGATAATTACATGAGGTAATCCCCCTATCGGAAAATCACCATTACTCAAAAGCAATTGCAGTGCAGTTACTGCAGTGTATATGATGATGCAGCATATGAAGCTGAGTCACAAGGTAAGTTCTGGTTATTATAGCCTTGGATGCTTTTCTGTGACAGATTTGTAGGATTCAGTGAGTTATGCAGGGAAAGAAGCGGCTGACTGATGCATGCATCCTGTGCCATGAAACCAGAAATGACAATGAATGAAGACCTCAGTCAGCACCACGGCTGACGACACAACCGCATTCCAAAATGGAGCTAACAGTGACATATGATATACAATACACAGTTAGATGTAGGCAAGTCAGAGTCAGATGCTTCTAATACGACGGACACAAAACAGTTTGTTTCGTATTCCATCTTCATTGAGGCTTGGATCAATACTGCACTGGCTGTCTATGGAAACCTTTAACATAAACTGATGGTAGTGAGATATTTGATCAGATGAATGGGGGCAATTATTATAGGTGCTTTTCCACACTGACAAGAATAACATTTTTTGGGGGGGGGGGGGGGGGGGGGGGGGGGGGCATGGAATACTTGGAATTCCTTTTGACCTTTTGGTGGGAGAACATGGTTAAATTTGGGACCACTGAATGTTAACGTAAGTACTGGCTATTGGCAGCAGGTATTTTCAATCTAAAAATATCAGTAGAAGTCTTGGGGCCCTATCTTGTGCCACCCGTTATCCGCTGCCACTACCCGCTACCCGCAAATTGCGGATTTAGGAGCTTCCGCTATCCCTAAACGGTATCTTGCGCCACCCGCTACCCGCTATCCTTATGCCGACTCCGTCATTTGCGCCTGGAGGTGTGTTCGTGGGCGTGTTTCATGCGCTATCCCTAAGGTTGCTATCTTGCGCACACACTTTAGGGATAGCGGATAGCGGGTGGTCAGGACCACCCGCTATCCCTAAAGTTTGGGCTGTTAGGAGAGCGCGCCCAGGCGGCTTCAATGCGCGCCCCGACGGAGCCTCACCACGCACACGGTCGGACTGATACCGGGACGCCGCCGGAATGGACTGAGTATATTACTCATATAGACTGTTTAGAGGAAAGACTATTTTAATTGGACACTAACGCCAGCACGTTTTATTGTTTTATCATAAGCCAACAGCTGTGCTATATTTTTATTTTTAATATTTTATTTGCCCAATCTACCTTGTCAATAAATTAGTTTACACATAGTTCCACCTCTGCCTCTTGTGTGTGTGTGGTGTGGCCGGGGATTTTACTCAATCAGTACAACCTTGTGACACGTCCACTTGGACACATGTGGCTCCACCTCGCCTATGATATAATATATCATATGTATATATATATATATATATATATATATATATATATATATATATATATATAAAGCCAACTTGCTTTAGCCTCAGTAGAAGCCCTGAGAAATCTACCTCCCTCTCTCCATCGCGGGTTTAGGATTTAGGATTTAGGATAGCGCAGCCTGCCCTTAAAGGCAATGGCACCTGGCACACTGATTGGTTTAACTGGCATAACGCCCAAAACACGCCTATTCATAATATAGCGGGTAGCGGAGGTGTTTTGCGGATAGCGGGAGGTGCACAAGATAGCAACTTTTACGGGGGAACGCCTCTTCCTAAATCCTAAATCCGCAAATAGCGGGTTTAGGGAGTCTGGCGCAAGATAGGGCCCTTGGTCTTCAAAAAGCCATATCAGCTGAACTCTGCTAACCAAACATGCATATTATATATGCATGCAAGCACAATTAAAGCAGACATTCAGACTCATGGCTGCTCACTCTCTCTTTTCTCTCTCTCTCTCTCTCTCTCTCTCTCTCTCTCTCTCTCTCTCTCTCTCTCCTTCTGTGCAAACCCACCACAAATTGCTGCATGTGTAAGTTCAGACATATCACTCAAGAGCAAGGCATGCCCACACACACACACACACACACACAAGCAGCACACGCTCCACCCTTCTTAACCCACTGCAGCAGAAGGCGTATTGCTTCTTTGTAATTTACCGCTGATGTTGTTCCCCTCCTGTTCCCAGTAAGTGCCTGAGGTGACACAAAAGTAAATATTTGGAGAGAGATCATGATGAATTGAAACTGGTAGTTATGCCTCTCTGACCACAGTGCAGTGACAACAACCAAGTATGGTTGTTTACAGGTTCTATTGACATCTCTGGATTATCTCAACTATAAACCATACATATCTCACAATGCAGTGCAGTCGTTGTTTAATTTACCAGTAATGAACCCAGTTATAAAATATTTAAAAGCGACTATCATTATCATATGTCCCAATCTCACCATAGCTATCTCCCAATGCAGTGTAGACAATTACACAGTTGCACAACAACAATCGTGGGCCCTCCACCACTGGTGTTTCACTGGCCTGGTGCATGTGAGGGGAATGTAAGTTTTGGGAGAATGTGGTTTGGACATTTTGGCCCGAGCATGGCACTACAGAGCAGGCCATGAGATCACCAAAGTTGACAGGGTTCTTCCTCTGGGTAGCGTGAGTGTGCTTTATGAGTTTGGTGGTAATCTCCCTAAAAGATTTTGAGATATCAAATTTGACATTTTAGTCTTAGTGTAGCACTGGAAGAATGGGGTAATCAAAATCAAGCTTCCTTTGGGGAGTATGAATGTATTCATCATATAGCAAGACAATCCATGTTAGATTTAGTGATATGTTTTGTGCAATTGAACTCAACTGAAGTTTAAAAAACAAAAAGCAGCAGAAAGCTAGAATAACTGAAGTGCTCAAGTTATATAATACCCAAGTTTTAAAGGGTTACGTTTAGTTTTAATTTTTTTTTTTTTTTTTTTTTTTTTTTTTAACGCAAGCTTAAATAACTGACTGCAGCAGGGATGATTATGTAAAACCCCCTTGAATTTCCAAAATGGGGAAAGTGTGTTGCATCCAGAATCCCATATTTGGGCAAAGGTTTTTAGGGAGTGTTACAACTGACTTCTAATGCCAATACATGTTCATTTCTGGTATGTCATTTTCCTATTACATGAAACCATTCTAGAGCCTGACAGTATTGTTCTAATCACAAATGAACATGTGCACTTCCGAGTTGGTTAGAACTAGTTTTCATCCCTTTTCTGTGGAAAATCAATCATTTTGAGGAGGTGAAAATTGCTCTGCATTTACTCTGTAAGACTACTGACAGAATGAAAGTAAGGATGAAAGGTTTTTGGAAAGAGTGAAAGAACAAGGAGGGAGCGATGAGACTTGAATCAACATGAGGAGACTATATGCTAAACTGGTTGTTGACATTCCAGTCATATTAGCGCAGGGAGGATATGTCCCTCCTGGGAAATTAGGTCTCTATTTATTTAGAGACAAATGTAAGAGCATGAAGTTATAATGCCATAATGATACACCAGATGACCTTTCAATTATGTTAATTTAGAACAGAGGAGAGCCCTATGAGGCGGTAGGGCCACAAAGAAAACACAAACATGTCAGCTGTTTTCCAGTAACTTACTGCTGTTGGGCATTCCCACACAGCACTCCAGTGTTGTAAGTAGACCTATAACAACTCCTGCAAAGCGTCAAAGGAATACTCCGACATTTTGGGCAAAATACCTTTTACCAGCTTACCTAGACTGAGACAAGATGTTATATACCATTTTCACCTCTGTGCATCCAGTGGTTCAGTTCCTATGGGTAGCATTTTGTGTTAGCTCAGCATAAAGAGTTGAAGTCTATGGGAGTCAGCCTAGCCTGGCTCCATCAAAGTGAATAAATAAACGTTACTGCAATTAAGAGGCTGTCTTACTTGCACAATGTATCATGTATTGAAAACACCTGACTTGGATTATTTTTTTATGAGAGTCGTTTTAGGAGAAGTTAGGTGGTGAAACGGTAACTACACACAATACACTGTGTAATTAAGACAACTTTGCAGTTGTAATAAGGTTTATTGTTTCACTTTGATGGAACTAGGCTAACGACTCCCATAGACTTTAAGTCTTTATGCTAAGCTCACACAAAATGCTACCCATAGGAGCCGAACCACTGGATGTACAGAGAGGAAAATGGTATCAAACATCTTGTCTCAGTCTGGATAAGTCATTTATGTCAATTTCTTAATAAAACCAGTGTTTCCAGTCTCACTTAGGTTGGGACAGGGCTAAAGCACTGCCATGAAGACACAGTTTGAGCAAGGTCATTCTGAATGCAATGAATCTCAATCTGATTTTAGATGCCTCCACAACCTTCTAGTCATTCTAATAAAAAGCCAGTATCAGTCAGACCCTATTTGCAGTTTTCAAGCAAAACGTGGAAAAAAAAATAGACAAAGTTATGGATTCCAAAAATTATGATGATGACATGGTCTATAAAGCGATGGAGGAATGTTGATTCTTTGATATCCATGTTACAACACGTTACTAGCAACTTAGCATCAAAGCCAAAGAATTTGCATGTTTTGATTCAAACCAAACTCACCAACCAAGCAGCTCATTTCACAAGGCGAGATAAATGTCAAAACTTCAAGAATGTTTTTCCTATATTTTCAAACTTCTCAACAATGCAAGAACAGACACCCCTCTTTAGAGTTGCGGAGGGAGAACAGAGAACATCTCCAAATTGTGAGATCGAATATAGAAGAGGAAACATCTTTACAGTTTGAGATGAAGAACAGGGAACATGCAAGGAAACAAACCCAATCTCTTTATATTCCTTTATGGGCATAAGGGTACTCGTTTTGACAGCTGAGAGCCAGCAGTTACTTGGAAAGCCTAGCATAACAAAGCGATCTAAGGTCTGGACTTAAAGATGATTTTCAGCTATTTCACCCTGTGTTCATAACTGGTATGAACGCGAGAGAAGGCACGACATCCACTGATTTCAAAGGAAGCATTCCTTCCATAGCTGATGACTGATAGATGTCATGAACCTTTGACTTAATCAGTGAAATCAACTGCTGTAGTGCCTGGTTGGAGTGAAAACCTGTGGACTCTCGGGCCTCGATGGCACATGTTTGGAATCCGTTGGTCTAAACTCCCCATGGCACACAACGACATAGTGCAACAAGTGTTTTGTCTGTGAGAGCCCACTAAGTTGTTGTTTTGCCAGTCTGCCCACCGGCTCTGTTGGAGGCAAGACTGGATGTTATGTAGGAGGAGTGCCACCCAAGAAGATGGCTGCACAGCGGAAATATGCCACGATACCACGATCCCTGAGAGGCTGCTATCAAGATGGCATGGCATCCACACACACTCACACTGGATACACCCTGGTGTGTGTGTGTGTGTGTGTGTGTGTGCATGTGTATGTGTGCATGTTTATCTGTGTCCATCATCTAGCTGATAAGACCCCTTCCACAATGTATAGCTATAATGAGGGAGGAGTACATTTTATATCTGGGAGGGCAGAGATACTGACAAAAACGGTGAGAGGGATACAGAGATAGACAAAGTGGCATATGCAAACTGTTGCAACTGACATTATTATATGGATGAATATGTCTTATGATTATGTAGTGTAGTATGCTGTCACTATACACTGATATTGGTGAGTAAGAAGTATTGTATAGAATATATGTCTATTGTGTGTTGTTTCACATTAAATGATCCATCATCTCAGAATGGCTAATATGTATGCTCTGCTGTATTTTTTTTTTTTTCTTCAAATTTCATTTATTGTTTTGACAGCGTTTTTTTTTTTTTTTTTTTTTTTTTTTTTCAAGTACAAGTTTAATTAAAGCCCTTAATCATCATCACTGTCTAAAGGGGCTTTACAGGCCTACAGTTTAAAACGACACCCTCTAACCTAAACATTCATATTGTGCAAGAAAAACACTCCCAGAAAAGCCCAGTAGTCAAAAAGAGGAAATCTTGGGAGAGATCATGGAGCCAGGGAAGCCCCTTACATTCCGGTCTTAACAGTGCAAAACAGATGTATTTGCTTAACAGTTTTGAGAAGTGAAAGAAAAACAAAGCGAGTGAGAGAGAAAAAGAGTGACAGACAAGAAGAAAGTGGGGAGAGACTGCACTGACATAGTCCATGTTTGCGCATGGTTCGACACTCGTGGTGTCAACTGTGACACAGGAGCTGATGAGGAGACCAGAATCGCCAATCGCAGCACTGAACCCCAGTTTTTTCCACACAGGTTTCTCCATGCTGTGGCACAAACTGGGACCTATGACATTCAGTTCTCTCCATGAGTTAGCCATAAACACTTCGGGCCCTATCTTGTGCCACCCGCTACCTGCTGCAACTACCCGCTACCCGCAAATTGCGGATTTAGGAACTTCCGCTATCCCTAAACGGTATCTTGCGCCCACGCTACCCGTTATCCCTTATGCCGACTCCGTCATTTGCGCCTGGAGGTGTGTCCGTGGGCGTGTTTCATGCACTATCCCTAAAATTGCTATCTTGCGCACACACTTTAGGGATAGCGGATAGCGGGTGGTCCTGACCACCCGTTCTCCGCTATAAAGTTTGGGCTGTTACGAGAGCGCGCCCAGGCGGCTTCAATGCGTGCCCCGACGGAGCCTCGCCATGCACACGGTCGGACTGATACCGGGACGCTACTGGAATGGACTGAGTATATTACTCATATAGACTGTTTAGAGGAAAGACTGTTTTAATTGGACACTTACACCAGCACGTTTTATTGTTTAATCATAAGCCAGCAGCTGTGCTATGTTTTTATTTTTAATATTTTATTTGCCCAATCTACCTTGTCAATAAATTAGTTTACACATAGTTCCACCTCTGCCTCTTGTGTGTGTGTGGTGTGACCCGGGGATTTTACTCAATCAGTACAACCTTGTGACATGTCCACTTGGACACATGTGGCTCCACCTCCAGAATTAACTCGCCTATAATATAATATATACTATGTATAAAGCCAACTTGCTTTAGCCTCAGTAGAAGCCCTGAGAAAATCTACCTCCCTCTCTCCATCGCGGGTTTAGGATTTAGGATTTAGGATTTAGGATAGCGCATCCTGCCCTTAAAGGCAATGGCACCTGGCACACTGATTGGTTTAACTGGCGTCACGCCCAAAACACGCCTATGCATAATATAGCGGGTAGCGCAAGTGTTTTGCGGATAGCGGGAGGTGCACAAGATAGCAACTTTTACGGGGGAACGCCTCTTCCTAAATCCTAAATCCGCAAATAATGGGTTTAGGGAGCCTGGCGCAAGATAGGGCCTTTCGTCTTTATAGTCAAATAATGCTGCATTCACGTCCTTATTGGACGCGTGGGATGTGCCATCCTGTGCACACTGCAGCAATCAAAGCCAAAGGCCATTTTGACAGTGCAAATGTGCCAAATTCCAATTTTTTACTATGCCTCTGCCTCAACACTTCACCTTAATTATTCAAATCTGTCCTGACAACCTTACATAACCACTGATACACTGATGCCCGCTCTGATAAATCACTCAGCCTCTGTCACTCATTTCAAACACCGGACATGAGAGGTAATGCTGGCTTGAAAATATGCTATAAAACAAGGTACTGCAAGTGTCACAGAACACTATCTCAAGTCGTGCATGGTTATAAATGAAGCCTGATATGATGCATATAAAGATTATGAATAAAGGGATCACATGGGGAACTGGTCGAGCAAGCCAAGGACGTTTAATGCCTTGATTAAAATTTAGAAGACAAGTTCACTGGAGTATGATTGTGTGCTTTGATCAATGCACACAAAAGAGCCTAAAAAGGACACGATATACTTGCTGCACATATGAATCTCACCATTGTGTGTGTGACTAAGCTCACTTATTGAACTAGTCTAGTCAACTCGTGTCTAAATATCATGGCTGGTTGTGCTGCCTGGTGGACAAGCTTCTCCATTTCTTCTCATGAGTTTATTTTCATCTCTATACTAATGGTGATGAATTCTAAATGAACACAATGAGGGCTTGGCTGGCTGAGCTTGGTAGAGGACACATCTGAAAACCTCTCATGTAAACCATGCATTTTTGTGTTCTATACATGCATGTATACTGTATTTTACATGGTGATAGCTAGCTGCACACAATTAGCTTTTTTCTGCATGCTGGTATGCATGGTATGTATGCATGTATGATACAGTATGTGTATATAGGGATATGTGGATGTATGTATATACTGTTTGCATAAATTTTTTACACTAAGTTGCTTTGATGTTTCTCTCTTCGGCTTAAAGATACAAGAGGATTGCTTGGATTGTTACCTGTTTTCCTCTCTCTGGAAAAATAGCTGAAATGCCACGAGAATTGTTGTGATAAGTCATGGCTTCACTATGTGTTCACATGGGCCATCGTGAATACCTCACCTGCACAGGCAGGCTCTTCTTCCCTGTTGAGGAGGATTTGAAGTATTCTGTATGGCAAAAGAGAGAGAAAGAAGTGGGAGAGACACTGATAATATCTTTGGACGTGTATTCTGCTGCACATTATGTGAAGAGTAGAGTTCAATCACACATGTTTAATTTTATGCCAGTATGCACAATGCTATTACTGTAGCCAATTTAAAATATATATGTAAGCAAAAGGAAGGGGGTGTGTTGTGAGGTTACTTCATACCTGTTAATGAAAAAAAAAAAAGCAGCAAGACAAGAACATGAGTGAGGAACTTGAGCTACGATGTGTTTGACTGACTTAAAGGCAGAATAAGTAGAATTTTCCTAAAAATAATGTGTAGACTCATGCAAAAATAATCCAATCCATAATCACTTATGACCAGACTAGAAGTGTGTGTGTTGGTGTATGTATCTGCAGAGACCCTGCCTTCTGCCTGGATTTTCTTGTTTTGCTGAAGTTGAGACTCTTCTGAGTGTCAGACTTTGGACACTGGGTATGTAGCTCCCAGCCAATAACAGCGTGCAGTGCCAAATTGATAGCACTACATGCAATAGGGCGTTTCATGAATCATGGATGCAGACGCATATTAAAGGAAATTCTGTGAGGCGAAACACCAAGCGGAAAATACTCATTCCAATGAGAGCGAATCTTGAGTTGGCTCTCACCTGCTGGCGAGCACTGAGGGAGAGGATGAGGATGAAGAGCGACACGGTGTTGGCCTGGTTTCTGTTGTATAGGTAGATATCGTTGGGCTTTTATTTTTTATTTTTTTCTTAGGCTAGAAATGCTACATTTTAGGCAGTTGTGTCATTCCGTTGCCACCCTAGTGTGTTTACAAACCACAGTCGACAGATTCTACTCATTCTACTGTTTAGATAAAACTGGTAAACTTGATTCAGAAGTGGTACACTTATAAAAGCAACCGACGCCACTTCCAAATGCATCCTGAGACCCGGTCACCCAGGATGCATTGAGGACGCTTTGTTGCTGTTTACCTCTGTACTTAGAGGTGCCAGCTTGTATTTGAATTTCCAAGCACAGATGTTAATACCAGGTGGGAACAAGAATGTCATTATTTAAGCACACCGTGTACTGACATGCATGATGTTGCTACACCGGTGTCACAGGGATTACATTGTGAGGGTTCCCTATGTGTGAAATCACAGTCACGGTGGTGATTTCAAAGTAACTATGATGCCAGCTGGAGAAAAGAATGAGCAACAAAGTTGAATGTGTGGCAGATGGGAACTCTTCAAAAACATCTTGAACATCAACATTTCTTTCTTTATTGAAAATCGTCTGTGTTCACTATCTGGTTCTTCAACTCCTGTGGTGGCTTTACAGTGGTGAGACTTACCTCAGCCTCATATGTTGTTTCAACATGAACGTCTCATTAAGTTTGAGCAATGACGAAGTGTTGCAGATAGCACATTATCACATTATAATGTTAAGATGTCAAACTACCACCCTCTGCAGAGTAACAACCTATCCATACTTCAATTTTAGAATGACAATCACAAAGAAAACCCAAACTGGAGGCAAAGACATTTTTTTTTCATTCATTCATTCATTCATTCATTCATTCACTCATTCATTCTCTCCTCTTAAGATTCATTGTGCAATTAAAGAAATAAATGCAGTTTAGGATGTGTTGCTGCTTAATGATGAGATAGAGGGTACTTGTCATCAATCGCTGTGATTTGCATTTAATAGCTACAATTATAAAATGAAAGTATAATATGAATAGTTATAAAAATTTAAATAACAGTATAAAACATACAATATATTAAAAACAAAATATTACTTAAAATAATATGTAATATTAAATAAGGAGATACAACTCAAATTGAGCATTTTTTTTTTTTTTTTATGTATTTTGATTTTTAATTGTGGATTCAGATTGGTATTTGATAACATAAATGCTTAACCAATACTGTGACTGATATTGTGGTTGACTGTAGTTAATGATAGTGATGCTGGAATTTTCATTAGCTTGTGTTTTGTGTGCTTTATATATTCTTCCAGGAGAAATAATTAAAAGCTGTTTTGGGAAGCCAGCCTATACACACAGCAGATGCTGTTGAGCACTGAGATTTACCTCCACTGCAGACACTGATAAACAAGCTCTTTTAACAAACTGGGGAATGTTGGTAGCATGACCAATTCAAAGCCATGCTGAAAGAGAGACCATGCAGGTTTATAAATGGAGCTTTGGTGGCAGCAGAAACAAAGAGAGTGGACAGAAGTGTGAGGCCCACAATACAGTAACCCTGCAGACAGACAGGGAGGCAGGCAGGCAGACAGACAGTTAGGTGTGTTGAGCAGGCAGCAATGTAGTGTCATGATTACAGTCGTGAGGTGGCCTCGCTTAATACATAGACAGTCAGGGAGTAGTGACATATCTATGTCAAGTCCTGATTTTTGTGTTAATACTACTTAAGGAGAAATGAAATTATATATTCCCTGTTTTATATATTGTACATATCCCTATTTTACAAATAAAGTAAAAGTAATTGACTTACTTTAAACATGTCAGACTTTGTTACATCTCTCCCAGAATTCAAATCAGGATATCATAACGAAATAAAGAACAGGATTAAAACAAATTATGATTCAACGTAGCAAATTAGTGTTGTGTGTGTGCTGTAAAGTGCATGGATCCTTCCTCCCAAATCATTTTCCAGCACTCTTTTGATTCAGTTACACTTGTGATTTTCTAAAACATAAGATCCTGAATTTCATGCCATCTTCGTCTCTGTCCTGGTAGTATGACACAGAATGGTAGGGGTGATTGATGGCAGGCAGAGAAGTCAGTCACTTAGACAGGCAATACAGCTCTGCAAATGATGGCAGTAAGACAGGAGGCCAGTCAGTGAGACAGACAGACAGGCAGTCAGACAGGCAATAAAGGAGTGTGATTTGTGGCTGTAAGACACAGTCTGTCCAGCCAGTCAGTATGAAAGTCACTCAGGCCGGCAGGCAGTAAAGGGCTGTGATTGACAGCAGGTCTTGTGGCTCGCGCCTCGGCATGCCACTCATCCGCCACTTCCTGGGTCCTTTGTGTTTCTAACACACACACACACACACACCATCTGCCGTGGTAATTCACAGGCTGCATGCCGGAGCAGCACACAGCCTCCTCTCTAACTTTCCTTTCTCCTATTCATCCCTGCCTCGCTCCCTCGCTCTTTATCTTTTTGGAGGGAGAAAGCCAGGCTATTCAGAGCTTCTGTTTGTACTGGCCCCACAAACACACACATGCATGCACATACACGCACATGTGCGTGTGTGCACACGCACACACACACACACACACACACACACACACATACACACATACAAACAAATGTTCAATCAGTCCACTTCAGTCATGTATCAGAGGATGGCAGCCTTTTTTTTTTTTCTTTTTTATTTAACCGTTTTTATTCCTACTGAACCTACAGAGGCTATATTGGAGGTCCTCAGCTCTTGGACAACAGTGACAGCTGGTTGTGTTTCTAAAGCCTAGCCTACAATTTGGGCATCTAAACACTACTGAATGGGCATGATTCATTTCTGTGCTGTGCAGTGAGCATTTTCCACTGATACTAAAGTTTGTGTTTTGATAATGGAGTAGGCCTATCTGGTCACAATCTTGTAAACATAACTGATTATATACTCTGTAGAAGATAGTGGTATTAATAGCAAGTAGTTGCATGTAAACAGAAATTGTAGTTGCTTTAATAAGTTAGCCTGCAGGCCAATATAGCCAACTAACGAAGCTGAAAACCTGCCTTTTCTTCTGGTTAACTGACCTGACCCCCATCAAGCTACGGCTCAAAGTGTTTTGGAGATGAGAGGACCACAGACAAGACATTGTCCTGTATCACACCAATCTACAAATCTACTACATCACGCTATTCACTTTCACTGACATGTAACTGAACTGGCCTACAGCAGCACCACAACAATCTTGTTGATGGTACATTCTCATAAGTTTTTGTCCTTTTATCCAAAGCTTTGTTTTATTATTTAGTCTTTCAGTGCATATAGACAGAAAGTAGTTGGTTAAAAAACATCAACCTGGCTGTCTTTCAGGTTATCCTTATATTGTCTCATCTACTTCTGTAGGTAGAGTTCTTCTCTTTTTCTGTCAGCCATAATGACCATTGCTGCCCATGCTAACTATCCAGCTGTTCTTTTTATTCCAACAAACTGGAAACATAATAGTGCATCTCAACAAGGCAGTTATTTCAAATTCAAATTCCCCAATGGACATGCTAGTGGTGCTTGAGTGAAGGTCCCGGGTTCACAAAATAGATTTTGAAATATGCCGCTCTGGACCTGACTGCTAACTGAGGGGCTACTCACATTAGCCCATTCGTGCCGTGCCCAAGCATGTTTGACTCCCAAATCCGGATTATTTGACTAGTGTGAGCGCTCCATTTCGTGCTTCAGCACAGTACACTTCCTCCACTCTGGCACGGTTGGAGGGAGTGCGCTTCAGTATGGTACGGGCATTCATGCACGAGCACATGCACGGTCACGCGCGCAGCACGCGAACGTGGATATGATGTAAATAATGCGACCGTCTCTCCCCGTTTCCTCCTGCCTCTGCAAAATCGTTTTATGCGAGCAGCATGATTAACTGCGAATCGCCGCCTCGCGCAATCAATAATCAACCATGCTGTCTGTGCTGTTGTCCGTTGTGCTGCTGCAACAGCATATAAACAAAAATCAATTTATAATGACGTCGGGCCATGCGTGTGTCATATTTGACCTGCGTACCAGAGGCAATCGTGCTTAAGCGCGGTTGGGCTTTGGGTAATGTGAATTCAGGCCAGCAGGGGACTGGGAAGGGGGGGTATTTGTGCTTCAGCATGGTACGGAGCAACTGGGGCTAATGTAGTAGTAGGCCCTGACTGACTGACAGATTGACATGATAATGTGCAGGCCTTCACTTCCCAGCAGGGCAAAAAATCAAGTCAGACAGTCAGTCAAATCAAATGATGAATGCATCAAGAAATCTTTAATATTTACTCTTTCTTAACCTCCCATTTGATGAAAGGTGAGTTTAGCCTCTGACACATTTTACACATGAACATTTTACTCCTGGTGAGTGGCTTTTCTTCCTCCAGGTTACCGATGAAAAGCAGCTTCCTCCATCCAGCATGTATTACTCCTCCTGAGCGCTCCAGCTGAGTTACCAGTATGTTGTTTTACGGCAGAGAAGGCATTCAAGAAAGGAACTTCATTCTCTCCAAATACGGATAAGGGCATAGACTTGTTTATCCAACTTTTGTGTTGTTTTGCTATGTGTTTTTGCAGTCTTTTGTTTGGCACTAGCTGCTTTGTGTTGCACTCCTCTGTTAGTGCATATTTACAGAAATGTTGTCAAGTCACCACATGGACCAAATGAGATAAGAGCCATGCAAGTTTCTCCTAAAAGTTCCAGGAAATCAGATTTTAGGTAGTATCACCTCGAAAGCAGGGCTGAAACCATGCTCTAGGAACTTTAAATGGCACCATGTCGTTTCCAATGGAAATGATGCAAGAACTCTAAAAATGGCCTTCACAACATGGCATGCCTTGGTAAGTTCTTGGTTGAAAAGGACCATACTTGCTCCCCCTATACAGGTTAACCTTTGTTTTTATGAGTAAGAAGGTGGTCTGTATTCTGCTTAGGAACGTGAACTTCAGGCTGAAACTATTAGAATAACAATACTGGAATTATTATTGCTTGCAAATACACAACTTCTGAATGTTCACAGTGATCCTGGTCTTGTGCCATAAAGCAACTCTGCAGAATTCCTGTGAAATCTGACCGGGTGGCACACAAAATAAAATGTGATTGCGGGTTCCAATTGTTTCAGTGATGGTCTTGTTCACAGAAAATTCAATTTATTGATGATGCATCATTTTTCAGATGCTATAACACTGTCACTGCAATATGTGATATTATGATGGCAGCAACTGAATTACGAGAGCTTTTGCTTCTAAATACATGATGTATAAATGGACCAGTGCCTTTAACTTGATGTTTTACCCTAAAGAAATGGGTCAGACTTGGTGGGTGTGACTGGTATGCAAGGCTTACTTTGTTAAATCCACATTGTTTGGTGATGTGGTGTAAGACACACGCTGTGCAGCTACATGATCTTTCTCAGCATGTTGGTATGTGTTCTCACCATTCATTTGACACTACTCCCACGCAAGTCCCACAGTGCACTATACCTGCAATGTTCTGCGTGTTTGTGTGTGTGAGAGTAGAACAGGTGTGTCGCACTGAGGAGCAAATTGAGAGGACAGTGCCGGAACCATACACATGACAGCAAACATCATTGTCATGTTGCATTCAGGTAGCTATCCAAAAATTGTAATTCACAGGTTCACACATGACCACTTTCACCAGTTGGACATTCAAAGTTTCACAAAGGTAAACGTGACGTCAGAGATGCCAATTTGTTAGATTGTATGTACTCTGTGTACATGCACACTTTCAGTTTAGGAGCTTTCTAGGGCTAGGTATCTCTTAGATTTTATCAATTCCAGATCAAAAAACCAGTTTAGTGCTGTGATCGTCTATCTGAAACAAATTACACAAACAAATCACATAACTACAATTAGATGCTATCATATAGAATCCCAATTTTATTTGCAATCCAAAAAATACAGAGCATATTATATCATAGTCATTTTTAACAAAACTCAATTAATATCAGTACATAGACCATTCATATTCCGTATCTGATTCAGTTGTTTGAAAGGAATGCAGTCTTATCACAATACACCATCCCCATTCCTTACAACTTTGATCCATCTTTTGATACGATGTGCAGCATTTTATAATCATTAACATCATTATTAGTATCCATATTATTATTACTTTGTCATTGCCCCGTGCAAACATCAATAGGGTGAATAGTCAAGTCGAGAAAAAAAATAAAAAGGAGGCATCTTTTGTTCTGCACGCCTACACCATGCCAGTGGTGTCCATGGCAAACGGGCAGGACCAGATTTGCTATAAATACTAATCAGCACTGTCACTTCGCCACCAGAGTCCCTATTTCTCAGTGTGTCAAAAATGTATGTGCACATGGATATTTGTGTTTTTGTACATATTCTCACATCAAGTTAGGGTTTATTAAATCCCAAGTTTTGCCTGTAAAGTGGCACATGCATCTTTCAAGCCCCCGTTTGGCATCCACAGTGTTTATAAAGGAGGCCATCTCACTTCCGCACAGACACCTTTCCTTTCTCTACTATGCTTATTACGAGTGTGAAGAAAGAGCTGTTGACAGAAGACAATCCCCGCTGCTGTTGTTCAACTTTGGTCTGATGCCACAAACACTCAGAGAATTAGAAACATGTAGTCGCTGACAGGGTACTCACACAGGCCTGACAAAGATCTGCTATGTGGATTGTATAGGTCTAGATTACAGGAATTCACATTTGTTTAGCACTATACATGTGGATACGACTATTGCTTTTCTCTAACATGTGACATGGCTGTTAGGCATCTGTCTGATTATGGTATAGATACTTATTATTGTATATAGCTCAAATTTAATTCATTTGTTTAATTCGCATTTAAGCAAGCATCAAACCCAGTTAAGTAGTATGTTTAGCTGACAACTATATGTAAATCCATACATTTATTTAATTCTCACTTTAGCCAATACTTGCCACGGATTTACTTATAATGTGGAACTTTATGAAATGATCATTGTCAGTTATAAATCAAGTGGACATCACTCATACGAAGAGAGGTTGTATCCCAGCTCCTTATTTGATGTATACTCAACTCCTCACTTCTCCAGCTTGTGACCCGGCAATCATTCTCTGCCCGCCATCTTTAAGGACGGCTCAATTAACAAAATTGTTAGTTAATTCATGTAAAAATTCATCACTGGGTTAAATCTTCACGATAATGGAATTGTTACTTAACTTTACCTTAACCCTTTGGCGCATAGCGGTCACTACAGTGGACAGCTGTTTAAAAGTTGTTTTCACCTAAATGCAATGGTTTCTATGGTGGAATTGCATATCAGCTGTTAGAATGCTCTCTGCTTTAATACTGACACAATCATCACTGTCCCTCCTGTTAAGACAACACACAGTATGGTGGCAATGCTGCTCACAGGCCATTTGGCAGCATGGCCACAGTGCTGCGGCTTTCTGCAGATAAAAAGATGGATGGATGTGGCTCTTTTATTCTAGAGGCGTTAGTGATTCATGTAAGATCATGCTTGCATTTGACTGATAGGACTTTTTGAGGGCTGATTTTGATTGTGATATTTTTTAGATTTGAGTTTTTGTGCCAGGCCTCAAGGATTGTACAATGATTGTACATTTTGCCAAAATGTACAATCATAAATCACAATTATTCAGTATTCCTCTTCAAACTGTATGCATGTCGGGGAAGGAAAAAAAAAAAAAAAAAAAAAATCTGAGAGACTATTTAGATCATGAGACAGTAAAACTAAATTGAAACAAATAATAATGGTCATAACCATAATCATAGTCATAACCATAATCATAGTCATAACCATAATCATCGCCATAACGTAATCATAAAAATATCTATGGATACTTGTAGGCAATTTGATCAAAATGTTGCATTACAGTCAGTTCAACTAAACATCTTCCCGCAGACAACCACTGCAATATCACTCAGTTTTAAATTAATTATGTAATCAACTACAGTAAATTGCATCATATCCATCATATCTTAAATAGATGACAATTGACTGGACCAGATCTTATTATTATTATAAGGCCAATATCAGCCCCTTATATTTGTCTTCTTAATGCACACACAAAATTTTGTGTTTGTTTCTTTGGCTGGGGGCCACTAAGGAGCTGGCGTTGAACTCGACACCTCAGAAAATTCACACCACATGCTTGCTGCCAAAGATAACAGTGTTTGACGGGCGCCTGCGAACCTCGTTTAGGAACTGCAGGTAGTCAAAGACAATTGTAAACCTACAGCCACGCGTCAGCTGCTGGCTCCTCCAAGACACACAGTCATAAAGATAAGTCCCACCGCAGACATCCTCCCCTTTCCTTTTTTTCCCTTTTCTGGGGGGTGAGTTATTGTGAGTTGAAGGGTTATGCATCGTGCAAAAAACCCTTCAAGTCACACTGCATGTGGTGGTGGTGGAGGGGGGTTTGTTGGATGAGCTGCAGAGAAAGGAAGTTGCGTTATATATAGCCTCCAGACTATTGTCTGCCCTCAGAGAGAGTGTGTGTGTGTGCTGATCTGCATATGCTTACTTTTACAGTGTGACAGTGTGTGTTTATATATTGTGGGTGTTTACCTGCGTGTGTATGTGTTAGGATTAGAGGGATATATTGGGATGATAGAAAATCATTTCCAGTTAAGGGCTTTCAGTTGACCACCAGTGTAGTATTGATCAGATCTACAATAAGTATGTAATCAATCAAACAGCTTAATATCCATCATACCAGAAGCAGATAACACAGACTGGATCATATTCTGTTTTTATTAAAGGAAAACAAAAACCCCATATATGAGTTTATTGGAACTGTAAATGACCGGCATTTTCAGGGTCTTTGGTGTCACAGGAAAGACATTGTCTGACTTTCCTCTCTATTGTTTTCCATCTTGAAAAATAATAGCAGGGGATGTTGAGGAATACAGGCTTCCTTGTGTATTCACTGTAACAGATGACCCACTAAGGATGTCTCATGTAGTTTAGAAGTGTCTTCATAGGCTTCTTGTACTTGTGTGTGTGTGAGTGTCTGTGTGCATGTAAAACTATGGTTTTACAGACAAGAAACACTTCATAACAATATCAACGTTCCCGCTTTTACTTTTGTCATTAACACACGTGTTGGCTGGTTAGTTCTAATAGTAGTAAAACTACATAAACTGCAGTAATGCAATGCATCCTGTTTCAGGCAACATTTTGAGTTAATTTACTAGTTATACAAACAATAAAGGGCATATAAAGAGAACAGCAGCCGCTCTATTTTCTAAGGACTCTGCGGAAAGTGAACCTCTCCCAGCAGCTGCTGCTGTCCTTTTACAGATGTTGTATCAAAAGCATCCCCTCTCATGGCATCTTAGTGTGGTTTGCGAGCTGCGCTGTGGCAAGCATTACAGAGTTTCATTAAATCATCACGGGACATTATCAGCTCACATCTACCTTCTCTTGAAGACATTTGCAGGATCCGATGCTTACAACGGGCCAGAAACACACAGGACTCATCTCACCCAGCAAACCACGTCCTCACACTGCTGCCCTCTGGAAGGTGATGCAGGTCAATGAAGACCCGTACTTCCAGACGCTTGAGCAGTTTTTATCCATGTGTCATCAAAGAACTCTATTAAATAATACAAGACTGTTGAGAAACCTGGGGACTGTGTATTCACTGGAGTGTGCAATATACTGTGCAACAATATCATTTATGAATTATAACTATTTATTTATTTCCATGAGAGTCAATGGTTGCGTATGTTTTTATTGTCGTCTAATCTTCAGAGACACGTTTGGCCTCATTAACAATACAGTGTTAATGCAGGAGCTTATGTAGAGGGAAAGTTGCGTTAAGTATTTTTCTTACAAGAGACAACTTGTACAGCTAACTTGGACACAGTACAAGTTAGCTAGCAAGCTTTAATGGCAAAGAATGAACTCAGATCAAATGTGAGTAGAATTTATAAACAGCAATGACTTATTTTCATTCATTCATAACTATGGGATTCATCTTCTTAGTGGGTCAGCTTCACTAGCTAATTTACTGACTTTTTCACTAGACTTGAAAGGCCTGAAAAAAACTATGGTTTTCTGGTTATACACATTCAGATTCAATTCAGCCAAGGTCCAAAAAATATTTGCAAAATTAAAACTCCAGTCTGCAAAATTCTAAGCTGGTCTATGACACTGACCAAAGCATACCAGAGGGATGAGAGAAGTGTACATACTCAATATTGGAATTTCATTGGGGCAAATGGGGTGATTCTTCAATGATTTCACTTTGGGAAACAGGATGCTCTTCTCTGCTACAGGCCCACTTTGTGATATGGGCGGATTAGACAGGTGGATTTTTACATAAAAATCTTGTCCAGTGCAGCTTTAAACCAGGATGCCAACACAAATAAATCAGGCAGAAGCAAAATACTGTTCAAAATGGATTGTCAAGAAACTTGGATCAAATTCTAGACAAAGTATTTCCTGTCCATTTCAAAAGGATGTGAATACGGGGAATGATGTGGATGACAACAGAAATCGTATGCTAATGAATGTATTGGGGACACGTTGCAGTGCCAGATGTAAATATAATACGGTTCTATCAAATCTAGATGCTGCCTTCATTCCAGATGGATGTTAATGCAGGGTGAAAGGGGATCGATGTAATGCCAAAGCTAGATGTTTAAGTGCAGTATATTTTCGGGATATGGTGCAAACAGGAACTCATGGTGGCCTCCTCACCTCTTCACCCCCTCCTCCCACTACTTCCCAGCATCCTCTGGGGCCATCGTGTTGTGAATGAAACAAGTTTATTCAGCCAGGGAGCCTATTACCCTGTGCACACTGAAAGGTCGCTGAAAGGCCTTCAACAATCCATGTCAGCACATGAAAGTGATGACTGGATACTGGGGGCAAGATGTGTGTGTGTGTGTGTGTGTGTGTGTGTGTGTGTGTGTGTGTGTGTGTGTGTGTGTGTGTGTGTGTGTGTGTGTGTGTGTTTGTGTATGTGCCCTATTGGGGAAGGGTGCCTGCACTTGAACTGGCTCCATTCACCCTGATTGGGGGGGGGTTTGTGGTCTTTAATGTGTCCATAACAGGGCAGATGACCTCTGTAGGGCCGGCCAGCATTGTGGCCTTAATCCTCCTCCTTCTCCTCTTTCTCCATTCTCTCCCTCTTTCACCGTCAAAGAAGGCTTTGACTTCTTTCTCTCTCCTTTTCTTCTTCCCTCTGAGCCTCCCATATCGTTAAAGAGGATCCTCGCTGGTCATGGAATTCCTGGAGCATCACTGAATTTTGAGAGGCTGAATTCCAGAGAGAAAGTCAGAGGATATGATCAATTCCCTGTGGAAGCCATGGACTATCTGGGATTTATACAAATGTGTCACATCACAGGTTTATAGCAAAATGTATTCCACAATTTCTTTGACACATTCATTGCCTATGATAGTGGTTATGAGCCCAACAACTGGAAAAGAGTGGAAAAAAAGAAATATCAGTACCAAATCTGGCATGAAGGACATTTTTAGGCCATTGACACGTTCTCCTTTAGTTATGGAAAGTCATGTAAAAAGTCATGGAGTTTGACTTTATGTTGGGACTCCTGGTTTAGGACCTCCACCCCTCTGGCCTCTCTGGCCTCTCTCCACCCACTGCTACTTCACCTCTAAGGACATTCCCAACATCTCTCACGTCTAGCACCAACCAAAGCTCTTTCCACTCATTCTAAAAGTCTTCCTGCCAGATTTCTGCTGGCAGCTGTTGTTGGTTAGCTCTGCCTCCTGTGTCTCTACAAGACAACATGTATCCACATTATCCAGGCAAAAATCCCTACTCTCTAGACTGTAAGTGGTGAGATAAACAAGGTGACAAAAAATAAAATATGCATGTCTTGTTCTTACAATTACATGTGTAGTTAGTCTGGATTTGAGGACATGCAGAAGTTTTTTTTTTCTTGTTTTTTTTTTTCTTTTTTTCTCAAAGATAGACGCAAGGCAAGCGACACTTTAATCTGTGATGACATTTTGGGAGAAAATTTGAAGCCTTCTTTATTGATAATGAATGGGAGACCGCATATTTTCCCAAAATATGTTGACATTTGGTAAAGTGGATGTAAAAGCAATCTGTAAGTACACAGCCTACCTACCAAATGGATTGCAGCTTTGGTTTTCAGGGATTTAACCTCTTAGAGTTGCTCTTGATCACGAGTTTGGGTTCCTTTCTAGAAATACTAAACATTGTATTGGTTTTAGAGTTGATTTCCCCTTGAATTCCTCCCTGTTGGACCATGAGTAATGAACTATACACAAGCAGCTGAGAGTCAATCACATTAGTCATCCCCTCTGCGGTCACATTACAAAACCTAAAACCACTGGTGCAGCCTGGATGGCAGCACAGTCAGACTACAACCAGTTCTGGTCTGCTGACAAATCCTGACTTACATCCTTTTTCATATTATTCAGTTTCATTTTATGCACCTCCACCCTGTCCGGATACTGCACAGACATCATACTAAATCTCACACATCAAATCAGGCAAGTATGACAAAACCTTGTAAAGTCCTCTTACACCTACCTCTACTTTTCCTAATTTATTTTTTCATGTCCCAACCATGTGTGTGATCATGCACAATTCATTTTGAATAGTAAGCAGTGGTGGTTGTAAAAATTGTGTAATCTGATGAAAGTAGCAATTTTATTAATTAATTAATTAATTAATTAATTAATTTAGTATGTTTGTTCTTGTTGTTTTTTGGAGATGATGGATATGATGCAGTTGGATTTAATTATATATTGTAGATTCTGATGAGCCATTTTGTTGTGATCATCATCCTGGTTTTCATTGGTGAGAAATTTTGGGGACAACATTGAATATGACGCTTTGGGAATTTATTTGGCATTATAATGGCCACATTTAAATATAATCAACATTGCGATTAAATGTTGTTACTGGCTTTATTCCATTTCAGTGTTGGTGGGAGTGAAACACTAATAGTTACTGAACCTGCAAGACTGACATCTTTCTCTCAGGAAAAGCAATTAAATCTGACTCACTGTCACTAATAGAACAGCAATACAGTTTTGATGACAAAGATCTGACTAGGACTGGATCTGCTGACATGGAAGTTTTAACTAAAGCTACACCAGCTCTATTTCCATGTAGGAAGATTTCCCTTCTTATACTCCACTGACCTGGTCTTGGGTTGATGCATGTTAACAGCATCACTGGGTTAAAAATAGGTTAAAATTACCCCGGTATAATATAATGCTCTGATAATGAGAAACTTGGTGAAGATGCATGGCTTACTCCTATATTAAATAGGTCACTGTGGTAAGGCAATATGTTAGTCTTTTTGTTTTTAGATTTTGCTGTGTTTTGGTGTCAGTAATGGGACTTTTCCCTCCATTCCAAGACGGAGGACAGATAGTAGATAAATAGTAGATAGTAACCTACTATTGCTCAGTCAGAGAGGGAAGAGGAATATTCTGTTAACCAGATTATTGATGGCAACATGGAGACCCAGGGTACCAAAAGTTCATGGAGACAAAGATAGTGGATATTTGGCAGAGTAATCAGATATGGAAACATTAAGTGAGGACGGCATCAATAAAGAAAGCAGAATTTGAGTGTTTTTTTTCCTGCTGTCCAATGATCTGCTGCCAATATATAGAGATCATCATGTCATGTGTCTTCTTTTTCACTACCCCTCTTTACAGCTTTGTTCCAGCTGCTGTATGTATGTATGTGTGTGTGTGTGTGTGTGTGTGTGTGTGTGTGTTTTCAGATCCAGAGGCTTTGTAAGTGTCCACTGTCCAGTGTAAACTGCACAGATGTCACCGATGAATTAATACTTGACAGCTGAGAGGAAGAGACTGCAGAGCTGTGTGTGTGTGTGTGTGTGTGTGTGTGTGTGTGAATAAAAAAAAAGGATGAATAGAGGGCATTTCTTGGTGGAGGCTGTTGAAAACCTTGTATGTCCAAGTTTAAGTTCAAGTGCATGCATTTCTTAAGTCATTCCTTATTCCAAGGATGTCTCAAAGGAATGTACAAACAATCAACGTGCCTCGAGCTACCTAGTCAAAAGAATCAATCATAGAACAGAAAACATGAATCCAAGAAACCAAAGCAAAGCACAAAACATGTAATAGCAAGTTTTAGTTGGCCTAGTTATCCTAGCCTAATCTACTTGCAGAACCAGGCTTAGATGCTAAGCGCTTACTAGGAAGAATTCCCATGAAACCCTCGTGAGGGAAAAAAAAAAAAAACAAGTTAGTGAGCAATCCCATGCTGGGATGTCTGAGCGTGCGGAACATAACAGGAGACAACATTCAAATATCCCAACACATCAAGAACTGAATAAACAAATGAGGCACAGGAAGTTAGGGGAAGCAACCATCTCCAAAACCACATTGAAACAGAGTATCAGAGATTGGATTCAGGCCAGCGCTAATGACCGCAGAAATTAAAGCAACGTTTGCATCCACTGCTCAGTAGAGTCACTACATCAGAGATGGGATCATGGCCAGCACCAACAGCTACAGAGGCAAGGGTAGCATGAACGTCCACTGCCAAGTAGAACATGGCATCAGAAACGGGACAAGGGCTGACAGTAATGTCCACAGGAGGTAAGGCAGCACTCACATCTGACCACCTGGTAGAAACACTGCACTGGGCAGGGGCAGGTACAAATCAGAAGGTACAAATTTAGCTTTAGTTGCAGATTGCTACAAGTAATCCATTCCAATCTAGTTCCATGATCCTACCAACTGGCCACTTTACTATCATCCTCATCATCTGACTTAAAGGGCAGGTAAATCTGTGTGTCATCCACATAGCGGTGGAGATCCCATTAATGCCATGAATAATATGTCCCAGGGGTAGCATATAACAAAAATCAAAATGAGAGTAAGAACTGACTCTGGAGCACCTTCGGTTAGAGGGACTGATGATGAAACATACAGAAGTCACAAGTGATGACAAAGTTCTTGATTAGAAATTTGAAATACAAATCATTTACTGATTTAGCCTGTCAGTAAGAATGAAATGTTAGCACATGCATTTGTATTGTGGAGCCCGAATGCTGGCAGTCAAAACCTTCAGCTGGAACAAACCGCTGCTGCCTAAATGGCTTCATGGAAATTCTCAGAGGGATGTGGAACAATGCCTGTTTTTGAAGAATTACTTACAAAATACGTTGTATATGCCAACAAGCTCACATTTCACTATTTATGAATTCAAAATCTGTCTCAAAATGGAAATCATTAAAGATATATGTGTATATATATATATATATATATATATATATATATATATATATATATATGAAAAAAGCTTCTGTACATTGTCTGTTTTTGTCAAGAAGCTTCAGCATCCATATCTACATATCTATCTTTTTTTGTGTGTGTGTATTTAATGAAACCACTATTTACAGAAGCAAAATAGCATTTCAAAATTTGACCAATCCAGCTAAAATCGCTATTTCACTTGTATTGCAGCACCTTAAGTGTGTATTTTCAGCTCCTTGAGGAATCCACACTGACACCTTGGATGTCAAACTCTTGGGTGGTGGCTGTGTAAACTGACCAGCTCTGTATGTTGGCTGTATTGTCTCAGTTCCGAGTCCCAATAAAGTAGCTGAGCGTTTGGCAGGGACCTCAGCCCTTACTGGAAATGACTGCAGCGGAGGACAAAGCAAAACCTTTTTATACCATTCACAACCCAAGCCCACCTTGCATAAGTCTTTTATGTCTCTGGAGAGCACTTTCTGCTCGAAACCTCAATAAAGCATGAACACACCGCAACCAGAAATGTAGTTTGCTGGGCGTTTTAGCATGATAGGATTTCTGGAGCTTTGCTGTTCCTGCCGAGCCAGTGGTGTAAGAAAAGTATCCATCACTCTCTTGCTACAGAAATAACCCTAAAACGTTGGCCATGTGAAATTCTTATTAGGGTTTGACCAATATGGCTGTTTGAAAGCTGAGAGAGAACCTGGCAGAATCTATAGCGAATACATTAGCTGGAAATCAGAGGAAAAAAAATCCCCAAATTGCACTGTTTCATCCATCATTTTATTCGGTGACATTTAGTTCACTGAACATTAAAACTGCTTCATATCAGAGGTAGAAACACTGGTTGGACCCTGTCTGACTTTTTTAATAGAAGAAGGTAATCAGTCAAATCCTAATCCTTAAATTCCTACCACAGTGCCCCCGGTTTCGCTTCCTTTTCTACCGGTCTTGCAGCTCTAACAATGGTCATGTTCATAGCAGAGCTTTATATTGACAACAGCTGTGTGGTGGGTGAGCGAGCTGATGTGGAGTGTTTACTCTGATCTACATGTCAGTTACAGCTAGACAGAGGCGTTACACCTTCCAGCTAAAACATCACTTCCCAAAATGCAAATACAGCAGACTGTGTGTGCGTCTTTGTGTCTGTGTGTCTGTGTGTATGCATGTGTGTGTATCTGATACTGCTGCCATGGTATGAACTGCTATATTCAGATGTTTATGCCCGAGAAAAACAAATCAATAAAACATTAACATATATGGATCAAAGTCCTTCTGGACTCTCTCCAGCACATTTCCCCAGTGGTGGCAGTTTTGCAGTCTTTGACCAGTAAACAGCAGAACAGGTTTATCCTGCTTTTACCACCTCCGTCGTTAGAAAACAAATCCACCCATGCAACAGAATAAGAATACACACTTTTTCCTTCATAGATCTTTTAGATAGAGCTAGATAGATCTCTTATTTTTACATAGATAGTCAACTGCTGATGCTATTGCATGTCAGTTGACTGTCAACAACTCACACAACAAACAAGAAGCATGTGTTTAGCCAGCCACCAGAAGAACATCTCAAGTGTTAATGAATTCCTTCTTGACTTCAGCATGGGAGAAACATATTTTTACATATAAAAATAGTTGCACGAGTCAGTTGTCTTACTCTAACTGTGACCTGTTCATGTGAATATGGTACATACTCTATACACCTAATAATACCTCATCAAACATACTTGACTGCAGATTTAGATAACAAATACAGACTTAGATGACATTATGTACAGAACATGCACATTTCCATGCGTGAATCGTTAGCTGTTTACTTTATCAAAACCTATCCAAAACTATGCAAACCTACCGCCCACTGGGAGAATTTGGGGTGGCTCTGTAACATCCCTAACCAGAAAGGAATCCGTGGACTTAAACTGACAAAATATTTGCCCAGTTAGAACAAGGATAAGCTCCTCTGATTGGAGCCCGGTTTTTAATCTGGTCACCAGTTTGTCCCTCTTATTGGATAACAGCATGGCTTCAAAGCTGCCTCTCCAAACAGTGCTGCTACTAGCCATGGATAGGGATTGAGTGTTGGGGGTGTGGTTTTGTTTGGTTTGTTTTTTGTGCCCGATATAGGCAAATTAATTTGCATGTATTATGTTATTCTATAACAATAAAAATGGATGAGTTAAGTTTAATGGGACTGAAAACCACTTGCAGGAGGTAGGCTGTTTTTTTTGTCTTTTTTAAACAGCCTCAGCATATTCCAGTTCACTGTTTATCACTGACTAAAGAGGTTGCAGTCTTCAGCTGACTGAAGGATAGGATAGAAGGACAGGATACTGATAACATGGTCAAGATAATAGTTGAATAACAATTTTCACATTTTGAGTAGTTTGTCAGATTGCCGTATCAGAAAAATATTGAATCAAAATCAGATATCTTCCAAATTATTATTAACACCACCCTGCGTTTCAAGATGGTGTTAAAGGGGAAATGCGTTGAAATGAGTGATTCTCATACAAAATACACCAAAACTGATTTATTTATTTTTTGGCAACATTCATCACATTCATTTCAGCACTGAAAGCTCTCTGCCATGTGGCTGTGATTTGGTTCTGCTGAGAGGGTGGGAGGTTGAACATGGGGACAGCCATAACCCCAGGGCTTTAAGACACACACACACACACACACACACACACACACACACACACACACACACACACAGTCCAAACCAAGCCAACCGCCAAATACAGATCAGGACCACATCTTAAGGGGGAAAATCCACTCTGCAAAAAGAAGCACTCCTCTTTGCTCTTCTTCTCTCTTTGTTTCTCCCTCAACTCCAGTCTCTGACATTTCTGCATCACTTGTTTTATGATCTGCATGATTTAGTGCTTTGTTGTCTATTTGCATGTTAGTTTACACCATTTTAGATTTTTGATAGATTGTCTCATTGGACAACTAGTGATGAGAACATACTCCCATGTGTTTCTGGTAGATCATTAGGTCTGGTGCTCTGCTGACATTTTAGCTTTAAGTATGTTGGGTGATAGTTGGCTACTTGTTAACATTTTAGCACTGAAAGACAGAAATTACAAAATAAGAACTTCCCTGTGTCCCCTAAAGTAAACATGGTGTGTGGTGGGAGAAATCCCTGCACTACATATAAAAACATGGTTGTGTGTAAAATTGTTTCAAAAACAAACCAAGCTGCATCAGCAATATTCAGATATTTATTTATTATTTTATGTGTCATATTTTACTTTTATGAATCAATGGCCCACAAAAACACTGACAGTTTTTTCCTTAGTGTTTTCTTGGACAATGCTGTAGTTGTTAGAGATGCCATAAGTGTCTGTGGCTCCGGCATAGCCGCAGACACTGCAGCCTTAACTTGCATGCACCTCTCCAAAAATATAATTGTTCATAGGATGATGCAAGAGCACAAGGTCCGTGATTGGTCTGCTAGACTGTCAATGGTAAATAATTTGAAACACAGAAGCAGCACAAAGCAGTGAAGACAACATGATGCTAGTTGCTGTGTGTCTTCCACCAGCTGGAACTGTATAGGCTTACAAATACAGTATATTCCCCAAATTATTTATTAAATTTGTGCTATGAAATATTCCAAAATATTGCATTGGACACAGAGCTGCCCCTGGCCAAACTGGGGCCCTAAGCAAATTTTGTTATGAGGCCCCGCTGGTTTACGCTCCCACCCGCCAAGTGTACAATACGTACAAAATCAGTGCATAACAAAATGCCATTTACTATAATAGTCTTTATTATTTATTGAATTTAAAAAAATGAATTAGGTCATCATTTAATAATAACATAAAAAACTCCACAACAGATGTTTTCCATAAAAAAATCAACCTGAAATAGTAAAAAAAACCAAAAAAAAAAACAACAACAAAAAAAAACTAGTAGCCAGACCCTTGATTCTGACCCGTGATTGGTCAGATGTTGATTGTCAGTCATTACAGCGATGCATGCAGTCGATGACAGACCTCAGCTGACTTGACTTGGAGTGTACGGGCCTCGCGAGCGATGGCTTGGGGGCTTGGCAAACCGCTCGCACTGGGGACACTGACTTTCTCGCCAGACGTTGCTGCATTTTTTTGCTTGCAGCACGTACTGCCACAGCCAAAATCCCCACTAAAGTGAATGAGATTCCTTGTGTTTTCACCACAGTGCCTGATTGTGAGTGAAAAAGCCCTTAATGGGACAGTCTACAAAAAACTCAATGCATTGCTTTATTTTCGGTCTGTCTGCTTCAGTTTGTTTGGTGGCTTCATTTTGCTTTTTGATAACACTGAAACTGCATGTGCATTTTCTTGTCTGAGTTTCTCATCAGTGTTTGGCTTCTGCATAAGTCCTTACACGTGTATCTCTTGCAGGCTTTTTGATGGTTTTCAACATCATGCTGAGACCAGTACTGGCTCATTTACATAACTGTTGATCAATGTGCACTGACTCTTTAAAAATAAATTCATTAATATTATTAGCATATATGAACTGTGGACAAACCAGGACTATAAAAGGGTTTCATACACTTATGGTGTCTGTCTTGAGAATCATGCCCAGTGCTTTGTGCAGTTGTTCTCACTGTATTGATCTCTGTTATTGATAAATCAACTATTGGTGTCTGACAATGGCAAGTTAACTATTTCCACATGACCCAGCCATGTCTGTTGTTGGCATCTCTGCACTTGTGACCCCTGACACTCTCTTTCTGTCTTTCACACACACATACACACACATACACACACACACTGCTGGTGACCCTGTAGATAACCCCTGACACATCCATCTTGTGGTGACACTTTCCTCAGGTCAACACCGGTTCTGCTGGGAAAGCTCTGGCGCAGCCAGTCGGGCCCAGCAGAACTCAGATGAAATCAAATGACCTGGAGTGAACCCGGGACTGAACCCAAATTCAACAACTGTTAAACGACCACTCAGTAAAAACGGACTAAAAGTGGTCATTCAAGTGTACACAGTGAAAGCCACGTCCAATAAATCTTCTTCAGGAATAGTAATGAAAAACATCTCTGCATTCTGAAAAAAAGACTAGAAAAGAATAGGAGGTGTTTGTGTATTTTACTGTGTTGGTGGTGATGATGTGTCAGCATCATTACAGCTTGTTCACAACAGGTTTACATTACCTCCAGTTATTTTTCTATGCACTCCATACAGTAGGCAATTACATGTTAAAAAGTGTAATTGCATGGGTTTTTAAATTTATGAACATTTCACTTAATTTCCACTCAAGTTTATCTGCTGGAGATTTTATTTTCATATCACATATAAAATGATGGATGTAAAATGGATTTACATGCAGCCAGACTTCTAGAAGGAAAGTGACTATACACCACCAAATTTTATGTAAATAACAGACGTAACCTAAAGGATTTGCATAAGCAATGTGCTGACATAAAGTGTCTACAAATCAAACTTATCCCCATTAGTTAAAATACTTTTGTTAGAATATTTTCACCCTGGTCAGTGTTCCAAAATGTGCTATGCTCAATTGAGCAGGGCTGGAAGGAAGTTTGCAAAATGATCTCAGTTTCACCAGGGTAGAAATAAAGTTAAACAGCAGATGAAGGCTTTGACCGATTTTTTTTTTTTTTTTTTTTTTTTTTTTCAAGGAACCTGAATGGTGAATCTCATGATTGTGGGATTTCAATGGGGTGAGGCACATAAAGCATTACACTGTTTAACCTGTCTTTCTGCTACCTTCTAAACCCTTCTACACCAGACAATGAAGGTAAAGTGATGCTAGTGCTCTTGGTGTTACTGCTTTTAATCACAGCAGCGCAATTTCCCGCATTACCATTGGTCAGTGTAAAGAAAGCCTGGGTTCTTCCTCTCCTTTGTCTTGCCAAAAGCCATTTACTACAGGGATAATCTGCAGGCGCAGGGCTTGTGAAGAAACAGCCTCTTAAGGACTCATCTCTCCAGGAGCCCTCACAACCTCTGTGGTCTACATTCAGCCCAGTCCCCAGGAAAAAATGCTGGTATTTTACGTTTCTACAAACCAAGGATATGTTGAAATGTCACCTTTTCAAGTTTTGTGATGTAGTATAAAGCAAGCGACCTACACTGTGTTAGGAGGTAGCTGGATAGCGCAATCAACAGGACCTTACCTTCACAGACCAGGGTACGAGTCTCATGTCAAGCAAGAGCTGTGTTAGTTTTCGTAACATTAATCATGACCTTTTCCTAAACATAACCAAGCAATTTTGGTGGTTAATGAGGCTAATGAATCAAACAAACGTGACTAAAATAGCTAATCCACTAACATTAACTGGCATTCGCGCAGGCATGAACGTTAACAGTCATGTGACATTGATGCAGGCTCCACCACTTACTGGCTGTAAGTCTAAATGTTCATATGCGATTTATTCTTTGTTCAGAAATCTTGTCATTTTCTGAACAACATATTTGTTGCAGAAACGTAACATAAAATGTTTTTTTTTGTTGGTGACTGTGACTGGTTTGCCACATTCCTGCCCTTCCTATCATCCTGCCCATTGAGCCTAATGAGTTTGCTCAATCTCAAATCAAAGTGGCACTCACATTTGGGGACATCTTGGAAGTGCATTAAAATGCGCAGTTTGTCTTTGAATAGGTGGCCAATAGAATGCCTGTATTGAGTATTAAGGACCCCTGCCGGGTGGTCCTCGCCTCTCTGCATTCACACTAGGGGTCCCAGCAGAGGGGAATGGCTAGGGGGTTGGGAAGGTGGCTTTAGGGGTTTGGGAGAACTTCTGCAGGCTGGTGGGCTTTATCCCACATGATTGAAATCAGTTTGTTTGGTTTGGTTTGCTTGTGACTATTGCGTAAATGAGGATAATCTTAATGTTTAGTTGATTCTAGATGCGGCTGCAATTCTTTGTTAGTGTCAGCCCCTTTGACGGTGTTTTATTGCTCCAAATTTTTTTAGAAATCACACTGCAAAGAAAAAAGAAAAAAAAAAAAAAACGTTACCTGGTTACATCTACTTTTTCCCCTTTAGGAAACAGCATAATCTTGTTGTGGTTAAGGCAAGGTCTCTGTAAGCCCATTTTCATGTATTTTGCGTCAAGGTGCGTAAATAAAATACATAATAATGAGAATAGGAATAAGAATAGATATACACAGGTCCAATAAGAGACATTATAGGACACAATTTTAGTAGGCTATATTTTCCAAAGCCAACAATGCTGTTTCATAGGCTTTACCACCCAGACATTAAAATTCTGAGAGAAACACTGAATATTTGGATTGGTCAAATTTAAAGGTACAGAATATAAAAATCCCTTGCTATCGGCAGCATTCAGTCCAAACATATTGGCATCAAATTTAGTTTTTAAAATGGTTATGGATCAAACTCTGAAACCCTCTATAGTCTTTCATCAACCATGTGTAGCATTACTCATTACTTCAAATGTTTACACCCATCCACCACCATTAACGAACCATATTTCTGTGTTTCTCTGTGTTATCATATTCACAGTTTTTGCCTAAGCAGAAGATACTGCTTTATTTATTTCACACCTCTTTGCCCACTGCAGAAGCGTCTGTGTTATCTATTGGGGCTCTAGCACATTGTTCCTGCCCAGCTTGATAAGCTTATTCTTGATAAAGAATTTCTGCTTAAACGAGGTGGGACAGCAACCGAACAAGATAACACCAATATGGACACTCCTACTAAGGTCAGCTGAAAGGTCTGGGTTTGGTATGGATGCATCTGACTTGTTCAAATTCTAATTTGAACACTACAGGCTGTGCAGCTGCATCACAAATCTCAGAGCAACCCCAGCTGCTGCCATCATGGACAAGAGGCCTAGAGGGAGCTTGAAGCTGAAGTGTGTGTGTGTGTGTGTGTGTGTGTGTGAGTGTGTGTGTGTTGGGAGCATATTTGTTAAAATCTGATAAAATCTGATATCAAATCTTAAAGGGATGTACTCCTCTTTTTGTCAAATGCATGCATTCATAGTAGAATGACTAAATGAGTTTTAGAACATAGAAATAGTTCACATATGAGAAGTATATATTCTCTTCAAAATGTTTTAATCTACATAGCATGGATCCCTTGCCATATGTGCCACCACCATGTTGGCATGAATGGAGCGTTAAAAAAATAAGAAGAGATTCATACTAACAACGACAATGGCATATTTTCTGTTACAGAGGAGTGAAACACAAAGGTTACTCCTTTCAGTATCTTACTGTACCTCTGATTTCAAAATTTCTTGGGTATCAAAGATGATGACTGAGTTTCACCCTTAAATGAGTGCGAATGGCCCTACAGAGCTGGTGCAGGCAGTATTGAGAATCCATATCACCTAGAATGAAATAACTTTGCTGGGAATTACTCAGTGATGGATAGATGAACTAAGTCATTTTTAAAAAATGTAATGTTATGAAATCATTTCAGTCTTGTAAATTCTGAAAACAATGCATTCACACTATCAGGACAGTATCAGGACAAACATATGCTCGTTTTCCCTCAATTAGGAAATTTGACACCTTGAATAGCATGTTATTGCACATGAAATGTACAAGATGTAAATTCTGAGGTCAAGCTCAACTGAACACAGCATTAGCTGAATTAGTAGCAGAAAGGTGTGCCTATATACAAGGCAAAGTATTACCATTATTCCTACATAAAACCTGTTAGGAAACAGCATTTTTGGTCAGACATTTTCAGCGCATATTTGTTTGTGCTGTGAGGACAGTTTTGATGGATTTTGAGGCTGTAAAACAAGTGGCTAATGTTAAAGGGTACAGAGAAACTACAATGGTAAGTTTCCTCTCACTAAAGCTAGTAGTGAGGTTAGCTATGTATAATAATAAAATATTTGTTGCAACATTTTAATATGGCCTTATGCTCAAATATACCAAACCTGCATTTAAACTACTGCTTCGCCTTGACCATGTGTATGTTAACTACACTAGCCTGCCACCATAATAACTAACGCAGAAACCGTAAACACTGCATGTACTCAAGAGCAATCCTTGCAGAGGAAAACTTGGTCATTTAAGACTCCCATGACTCGCAATACCAGGCTACACATGGTGCACTTTAGCTTTTAGGTGCTACCATATATACACGGGCACCTTGTGTATCTCTTCTCTGTGTATTTACCATTTTTGTGTTTACTTTTTTTTTAGCTACTCACCTGCAGTGGAGAAGTTGGAGGAGGCGCCACTGGTAGATAAATAAAATTCAGAGGGCCCTGCTCCTTGTTCATCAAAAGTGTTGCGAGACCCACTTCTGCAACCTTCAATGGATGGCACAAAGTTACTGCGGTGCTGTTTCGGGTTGCAAAGACTGATGGATAGTGTCACGGCTAACAGGCCACATCCCTGCAGCCCCGAATCCAGCATGGGCATGGAGCATAGTGGGAGAGAATATTGCCACCTTTGGCAGCCTCATGCCTACAGTTTTCCTATCCCACCTTCTGCCAACTTCATACCAGTTGTGCTTTAGGCTTTTAAAGAGCCCTTTGTCTGCTGGTTGCACTGCATGGGTCATGTGAGCTGGGTAGCAGAACACATGCTTCTTGCTGAAGTGTATGCCAAATTGAAAACATACTGAAGAAGAAGAAGCAGGTGGGGCCTGGCATCATCTTTTGGCAGCTGGACCACAAACATTTCCCCCACTCCATAAACAGCTCTGCAGTGATCCAGCCGGTCTCTGACACCTTTATGAGCACATCATAACATCTGGGGACCCATGCATCAGTTCAGCCCACAGTTGCTGTCCTTTAAAGACCCCCGTTGAGGGAGGGAAGATGCCCTCCATGTTAAATGTTGTTAAAACAGTTGTTTTCACCCTCTTTCTCAGTGGTTATTTCAAAATGGAGACTCGTAACTTCAATCACAACTTGAATTAAGGATGTCCTTGAGTCCTGGTGTATTGCAATCATGAGAGGAGAGTCCAGCAATCCCCGGTTCTTCCAAAAGGGCCTTGTATTCCTTGAACCACTTTTGAGCTAAATATAAAATTAGTTTTATGTAAATGTCATTTACAGAAAAAAAGAGTATTATTATCAGGTCCATTAATATTGACACAGATGTCCAAAGCATTATGTATTATAGTCAGCTTTGGCCTATAAAAGTAACAACATTTGCATTAATACCATGTTCCACTATGGTAGTTTTTGTTCAAGCCTACAGAATGTACGCTGTCAAAATAACTCGATTAAAGTCTCTTTCAAAACAGTTTTATCATATGTAGTGAAAATCCCATTACATGATGGACAGTACGTGACAAGTTTTTTCTCGACTTCTCAAGAAGTGGAATGCCAATTTCACAATCATTAGTGGGTATTGCCATTAGATAACCTCCATGATTGGAGAGCCACACACAAATCTGATGCAAAAGTAAAACCCTTTTCAACTCTGGTGAAAGACTCTTTTGTGTGTTACAAATAAATAAATAAATAAAGATAACATCATTATTAGTTCATGTGAGCAAAAAAAACACTTTTGTTTCATTTCAGTTTACTGAATTGGGTTGCACTGGGTTCGATTCCAGCTTGAGCCATTTGCTTCATGTCATCTGCCCTCTCTCCCATGCTTTTCCTGTCTCTCCCTACTGTCATTATCAAAATAAAAGTGAGATGCCAGAAAGAAAAAAAAGGAAAGAAAACAAAAGGGTATGTTGCAATATTAATTCAAAAAAGATTTTGTGGAATGGACGTTTAGAAGAATTATGAACTAGGAGGAGCTGCTCACTCTGCAAATTATGTTGTCATATCACCCACCCACCCACCCACACTCATGCGTGTGCGCACACACACACACACACACACACACACACACACACACACACACACACACACATTGTGTTCCTCTGCTTTCCTTTCCAGAGGAACTTTTGTTTCTAAAGCAGAGGAACTTTTGTTTCTAATAAATGTTTCTAATAAATTTTGGTCTGACCATCCCAGGCTGTTCTATCCAACCATCTTGCTCTTCATTTGCCAACTGCTGAATTTTTACACCACCTACAAAGAATATATACAAGATTAAGAACATCATATTGCTTAAACCCTACATAGTCCAGCCTTTTCCCCAATAGGCAATGGGGCAAGTGAGATTTATTTTGCATCAGCATCCTGTGTGTGGGCGGAGTCAGACCGGAGACTCTTATCAACATCGCAGGCAGAGGGTGAAAACTCCTTTTTTTGACCTCCACTTCTGGAAAACCTCAATCGTAAAACGTAAACAAGCCTCCTCATGGCCTGGAAGAGGTGAACACAGATATTGGGGTTTTGGTCACAGACATTCCACCATCATGCTGATGAAAAAAAAAAAAAAAAAAAAAAACCTCCTTGATGGGGTTAAGGAACAGAGACTATACAGGGAGAAAGACTGCTGAATCTTGGGTTGTTAGTGAAATGGTTGATGGAAGCACAGCCATTGTCCCAGATGACAAGGTAGCATGGCTGGTTGTGCTGGCTCCCTCTGGTCTCGTCGATATACAAGATCTCACAGACCATCAAAATCCAGAAGATCCATCCTGAGATTCATAATGAGATTCATAATGTGTCCACCTGCAGAACTGTGTGTTGGCTGGGTTCCAGTTGTGATGACTTAAGTCAATGATATTGACTGCCGGTGCTTCCTAAATGAGCAGACGTTGCAGCCAGTGATAAATGAAGGGATTTATATGTAGAGGTTCATATGTAAAGGTCAGATTTGTTGAACAAAATGTTCAACAAGTCTGATGCCATGTGAAAACAAGAGAATAGTGTTTATAGTTTTGGGAAATGTGTCTGTATTTTGGTCGATGGTGTTATGGGATGTTTGGTTAATTGGCCCTGTTATAGTTGTCACATTGGTATGTCAACAATCTCCAAATACCCTCCTGCCTTTACGCGGTAACCTTCAGACATGAGCATTCCTGTTAGCCCTAGAACAAAACTGTCATTTTGTTCATAACCTATATCCACACCCACATTTTAGTCAGTCTCATTTGCTTGTCTTGTCTTTCTCCTTTATTAAACATCAGAAATCAGCCAGTCATGTCATCATGGCTTTTCCTTCCAGACCAGTTATATAAAAAAAAATCTGTCATCATCAATCATTTCATATCCATTGAACAATTTGTTTGATCTTCCATGAATATGTTGATTTAAATTAAGTTTTCATGTAAAGCAGTGATGAATTCCAGAGTTTCCACTAATGTCTAGGTGTGGTGGAGCTCCCTGCCTCAGACATCTGCTAGCCTGAAATGAATTTCATGAGTCTGGTTCTCAAGGGAGAGTGAAATTGTCCGTTGATGATTGTACAGTAATGCTATTTAAGAGGCTTTTCTGCCTTTACAAGAATAAAATTCTTGGGGAAAAAAATAGAATATCATTTTTGCATGAAAATCCTTACATTTAAATAAATGGATCAAAGATATGCACAAAACATCACTCTTAGTATTGGCTTTCAAAAACCCATTTTGGTCAAAGTGTAGTCTTAATGTTTTCAAACCTCTAAAATCTCTCACTGACAGAGAGGAAAAGGGAGGAATCACTTGTTCATGAAAGACCACAAACATTTCCTTGGAAGTAAAATAATGTTTTATCTGGTTGACTCAATCTGACAAATATGCAGGACAGTGAGGGTGAGTAAGAGTGAGTGGAGGACTTTTGTGAATGGACTGCAGACAAGACCCAAGCTGTGCTCTGATTGGCCCGCTGCTCAGCCAATGAGGGAAGTCCAGTCAGCAGCTCCATTCATGAAAAGTTGAAGTAGAGGAAGGAGGAGGTGGAGGAGGATGTGTGTATCGCTCTGGAGCAGTCTTTCCGCTATGTCTCTGTGTCTCTCTCACTCAGCAGACGGAAACACCACTTCCTCATTTCATCACCACCATGGCTTCAACATGAAAAGAGGGTCTCTGTTCCTTGCAGCATTGTGATTTATATGGCTGACCTTCTTTAACAAGAGGGGAAGTGCCTTGCATTATATTTAAGAACTGTCTGCTTCACATCTATGCTGTGTTTAAAAGGCAAAATCCACCCTAAAAAAAACTACAGTGCACGACACAACCTAACCCCGAAAATATCTCGCACTGTTAAAAAATGCTATTGACAATGTATCTTGCATGTCAAGCACCATTTTCTTATTCAGTTATGTATTTTTCTTATCCCTGTATAACTGCCCAAATATAATAATGATGTGCCATCACATGGATACATCTGCAGCCACAAAACATGTGTTTTGAGTAAAAAGCACAACTGTGGTCAGACATTTTCCAGTGTTATTGAACTAGTTGGCTACTTTATTCTTTGACCATGTTTGACTGAAAGCAATAAGTTCACACACCTTCTCTGCAGGCTATGAAGCAGCTCTCTGTGTGAAATTACTCCCTGAAGTATAGACAAGGCAGACTGAGGGAAAGTAAGTACACCAAAAAGGTAAATTACAACATTTCACAAACTTTTTGAACATCACAGATTGATATTAATCTAACGGTGTATGTGGCGGATTTTTCCTTTACTTATGCTACAAAATCACAGGACTAGTTAGCCTAGTTAGTTATTTGATTTCTTTAACTATGAAGTTTACTGTATAAATTTAGTTCTCAGGTACTGAAGAGGAGATTGGGATTTTGACAAGACTCATTACAGCTCTTTCTTTATTTGACATCTAAGACTTATGTCTATATTTAGAAATGACTTCTTTGGTTTCTGCACATCCTTAAAAAAATCACCCCAGGTTGTCCTATAATATTGGTTGCAATGATATCTTATGATAGGAAGCAAATTCAGACCAAAGATGTGATTCTGAATCAGTTTAACAACAAACAGACCCGTGTTTAAGTAATACAGATACAGTGATACAGGAAACAGAATTTCTTTATGCTGTTTTCAGTTGAAACAATACAGGACTAGAATGACATCAACACTAAACATACATCTGTGAATGGCAGTTTCATCTCCAGACAAGTTCCCATAAAATTTGAATTGAAAACGCAAGCCAGATACTGTAGTCAAATGGTTTTAACCATAGCAAGAAATTATTCCAATGGCTTTTCCAGGGAATAAAAGAATCCTTTCTCTGAAAATGTATGTCACAGCAGTCAAGTTTGCATGGCGGAAGTTGGTTCATTCCCCTGAAATCATGGGATTGCACATGGTAGCATCTTTTTCCAGAGATGTCAGCTGCTTTACAGTAAGTAATGAGTAATGACCTTATCTCTGCAGCACAATCCATTTTCACTGATTGCGTGTTTAATATAGCCCATGCCTATTTTGTCTGTTTAAAAACTTCTAAATTGGTACAGAAGTCTTTCTATGGTTGTTTTATTATTTTTTTTTTTCTCTGCTGTTTCCATTCTTCTGCAGGGCGTCTCTTCTAACCATCCGGTCTAGAGTGTCCTCCCCAGGCATCCGGTGGAGGAAGGGGGAGTCAGGGTGAGAGGAGGTTAAATCCTATAACTTCAGGATGCTTTGGTCCCAACAATCCCTGGCTGGTTGTAGGCCATAATGTGACTCATTGTCTCTGCCTCATAACGGCAGATAGCATTGCCTGTTTGGAGGCAGTTTCCTGCAGATATGGTCCTGTGTCTCTGTCTGACATCTAAGTATATGGTCTGTGTAGGATAGCTACACACATGGGACAGTGCTTTTCTGTGTCAAGGCATCCAGAAAACAGATACGTAGGAACACCCATCTTGTCAGATTTAGACCAACAACTTGTATAGGAAGATTTTAGTTGCTATTAATTTAGTGCTGAATTGAAAAACCATTTGAAATGTACATAGGGCAGTAGTAGTGGTGAGAGTAAAACCTCTGATTACAACAGAAGTTCTTTTACCTTTCTTACCTGGGTTAATTTCTGTTCAATTAAAGTCATAATCTTCAAAATCCTTGCTTTTCTTGATTTTGTCTCCATCTTTAATGCCCTGTGTGTCCAGCTCTATGACTTTGTTTTTGTTGTAGTTTTCTTTGTCTGTTCAGCCATGGTATCTATCTGTGCTCATGCGAACTGAAAAGTCCATTTATTTATTCCAAACAAACCACAAACACAAGTCACTTCCTGTGCACCAAAGATTTCTCCTGCAACACACACAGAATTGGCTGTAGGCTGAACCTCATGTGTGATAGAGAGTACAGATTTTAATTTTTGATGGAAAAAGTCCATGATTATTATATCAAGATGGTATCACTGAATTGTTCTTTATCTTTCTGGAAGGCTCCCAAATGCAGGTGGTGCTCCCTAAAACCAATTTTGAGAACCACCAGTCGATGTGGCAGTCACTATGAATTGAGGATATAGTAGAAAACAGTGTTTAAGAAGCAGGAAGAAGGGATGGGGGACAAGATGAGAATGAGGAGGAAGAGGGGGGAGATGGAGCAGTAGAGAGTTTTCCAAACAAAAGAGGCTGCTGGTCATTGTCTGAATTGCAATTCACTTCTGTTCAGGCACAACCAGGCAGAAACTGATCAATACACACACAAACACACATGCTGCGCTATCTCATAGTATCCATTACCATGTCCCACATATACCTAATATCACAAACTAACAAAAAAAACAAAAAAAACAATAATAACCTCACCCTAACCCAAACCTAACCTGGCTGTGACATTATTAACAGAGATGTAATAAAATGGAAAGCCACTTTAATTCAGTTTATACATGTTTTTATTATGCGAAAGAGAGTTTACTATCTTCTAAGCTGGCATACATCATTTGACATAAATTCAGGTCATGATAAATATTAGTTCACAGTTCCATCCTTGCTTCATTCCATTTATAGTAAAAGGCAGAATGATACCATTCAAATTACATTGAGAAACCAGTTCATATATTATAATTCTAAATGCCCAAGGACCACCTAGTTAAACCTAGTTATGCAGATGATACTCAACTCTAACTCTGTTTTTTTTTCACCTCCTTTCCTTTGTTTTCTTTCTTTCCTGGTGTCTGGTCTCAACCTCATGCTTAACCTCAACAAAACCGAGCTTCTCTTTAGCTCTACCAGACCTCTCAATCAATTGGGTAAACTACTGTTTCTTTTTACCAGACTGATTGCAATCTCTGCAATTCGCATCGGTCCAATCCAGGCCTTCCTCACCAGGCACTTCGGGTGACTTCATCATCACTCCATTTACCTTCAGCAGCCTCTGCGTCAGTGGTGGGATGACAGTTGCATTCTAGTCAAGATAACAAAACCACTCACTATCTTCTGCCATCTTAAAATAAATTATTATTTTCTGCCTTGCCTACTTAGCTTATCTTTCCTCACATAACACTTATCATGCACTATCATTCTAGGGTTACGGAAACATGTAATAAATCTATTCTCAATGCTCTGAGTATTTAACAGTTGTTGCTTTAAATGCTGTCAGTCAAAAAGAAATGCATGTTCTGAGTCATACTGAGACAAAATGTCAAAAATGTTCATTTCTGGAGCTAGGACAAGTTCTCAAATGACCTTACACACTAAAATATACAAGATCTACAGTGATTAAACTAGGACATCATACTGTGATCTACTTTCATGACTGACAGTGAGGGAGCAGTGCAGGGAGGAACCTCTAAGATGTCTGTATACAGGGGTGTTGACACTTATGTGGGACAGAAGTGATGAAACAGCTGCTAGATCCCAGCAGTGAGACACTACATTTATGTCTGGACAATACTGGGATTTTGTTGCTTTGTAATTTAAAGTCTTTGCCGCTTGGGGTCAAAGAAGATGTTGGCGTGGTTTTGGAGGGGTTAGGCTGGACCCCACCCACCTCGCCTGGGCTACACTGTCCAAGCCTTGATGACCTCCAAACCAAACTATCAGAATGTACCGGCCAGACCTAGGGGGGTGTCAGCCGAGGGCTATTGTTCCCCAAAGTAGGTCAAAGCTCGAAGCCATCAAAACCAATTTGGACTGATTGGAGAACACTGGGGATGGACATGGGATTGGGTGGGGGTGGGGGTCAGGCTGATCACACTTGTTGATATAAATTGGAGAATTAGGAGGCAATGGTAATATTGTGTGACTGCATATTATTATTACCCTCACCACCTTCACCATCCTTCTGCTTTCTTCTTCTTCTTCTTCTGCATCTCCGTCTTCTTCTTCCTTTTACTTCCACGCATCACCCCAAAAAATGTCTAACCACTTATCATTCTCTAACCCTTCTTCTCATCTTCCCTATCATTCCTGTTCCTCTTCCTCCTCTGCTTTCTCCTTACCCTCCTGTTCTACCTCCTCTGCTTTGTAGACAGTAATTAGTCATGTGGAACATATGGAGCTTCATATTACATAACCCAACAGCAGCTGCACTTAGGCTAGATCCAAGATAATGCAAATCAGGGGCCACATTTTTATGGGACTCTAGAGCTGAAGTATTAAGTTGCATCATTGCTAAACTCAGTTCTGGCCTTTTTCCTCATCAAAGTAAAGCTGGAACAATATTGCTAAATTTCAGTCTGCCAGCAAAAGTAGTTCTACTCTGCCTGCTTGGAGATGGTGTTTTATTATTTGTAGACGCTGTGCCAAAAACTGTCTGAGGTGATAATTTATTAAATGACACAGAGGCACCGGCATCTTTCTTACCATTAATAAATTAAACCATTTCTATGAAAACATCGCCTCTATGGATTATATTTCCATATTTATATCTTTTTATACCTTTTCTCTCTCTCTCTCTCTCTCTCTCTCTCTCTCTCTCGCTCTCTCTGTGTGTGTGTGTGTGTGTGTGTGTGTGTGTGTACATCAAGATAGATAGATATTTTGGACACATGTCAAATTTCTTGTTCTTTGCCAGTAAACCAGATTCTAGTGTCAGCAACAAAACTGCCAGCTGCATTCAGACTGAGTTTCACTTGCTGAGGTTTAACACTCCCATGCCTGGTATTTACTGCGGGATCCCAAAATTGCCAGCAAGGCGAGGGCCACCATCTCTCTCAGCCCAAACATTCGGTTATGAGTAGCGGTAAGACCGGCCTAACTTGAATTAGCTCTCTCACTTCATTGTCACTCACTTAGCTAAAACCATAATCATAGACTATTGGGTTCATTAGCCATGCATTATTCTAAGGGTTGGGCTAATCCTGTGTGCCTGTTTTCTGGCTTCCTGCACCATATGGGACAGAGACTGGTATATCAGCACTATAATACATCTAATGACCAGACTATAAAAATTGCCTCATGTTTTATTATGTAATGCTCTTATGTCAGTTAATTAAAGTGGTAATCTGCTAAAAAGCAGTCATGACTGAAGTGGTTTTGCACTGCACTCCTAGAGATCACTTGTCAATCACAGTGTGAAACTGTGTCACATCTATTTCTTTGGATTTTCTGCTGATGAAGTTTGAGTTTCCATGGGTAATGCTCTTTTCTTTGTCTGTTTCTATTGCTGCAAAAACTAACTACACAATTCTGGTACTTTTTCAAAAAAAAAAAAAAAGAAAGAAAGAAAAAAGAAAAGAAAAGAAAAGACTAACTGGGTACGTTGCTACAACATTAAGCAATTAAAACTTTATTTCATTATTTGATCCCATGATCGAAAAATGAATCAGTGATTGCAGCAAAATTGACATTTTGTATGTAAAAATGTTGTGAGTAATTATTTTAACCCTCCTATTATGTTTGGGGTCAATTTGACCCCAGCCAATGTTTAACGTCTCTAAATAAATGATTAACATCATTTTTTTTGCTTCATATTTAATGAGTGTTCCTAATGTAATGGGTTCTACCGGGTAAACATGAAATTGACATGATGATATGTTTTCAATGTCCTGTACACACTTTGTAACGCATCAGTTATAAATAACAAAAATCTGTACTTAGAAATAATATAAAGCCATTAAAACACCAAAAATGAATATTTCTTTCCAATTTCAGATCAATCAGTGAGATTTTATGGTGATTTGAATATTTTTCCATTTTCGCGTAATAGGAATACTGGATGTATAAGTGGGGGTGTTGGGGAGTTATGTCTTATTTAAAAGGCTATTTAGGTAATCAACAAAGAAACATCAAGTACTTGACACATAAACTTTGGTAACAATTTTAGTTATAATAATTTTGTGAAAGTTTAAACTGCAGGGGTCAAATTGACTCCAAACATAAAGGATGTTCAAAAATGTGAACATAACAGGAGGGTTAAGGCAGTTATTACCTGCACTTCAGGAGATATCATGATAAGATATGACTCGATAATAATTATTGTGTCTGTGACAGAATCTGATACTGTGTGAATTGTGCATGTATGCATATGAGTGTAGATACACATAAGTGCGTGTGTGTGTGTGTGTGTGTGTGTGTGTGTGCACGTGCATGTATGCATGCAAGTGCATGCGTGGGTGTGTGTCATTGATTGATAGATGTGTGATAATCAATATGCCCAGCATCTGTGGTCCAATCCTTGACCAAAGTGGGTTTTCTTTAATCATTACAACAGCCAGGGTCAGCCTATCCTAGCACACTTATTTCACTTATTTCATTACTTCACTTATTCATTAGAAGATCTGTGGGCCATGTTCTTTTATTCATCCTCTCAATCACAATGCCTGTGGTGATGACAAGCTTTAATCTGTTCAGGTTCAGTCATTAATGTGATTTGATGGTATCCCAGCTGTGTTTCTGCTAATTAAAACAAGTGTATGAGCATATTAATGTCCAGCTAACAGAAGGGTACATATGGGTAATTCTATAGGGCCCACTGTTTAAGTGCTGGGCTTAACAACTATTAGCAGTTTGTTCAGCTTGACTTGTTGCTCTTCTCCAATATAGGAATTCCCCTTGGCCTGGTGTGGCACAATATTGCCATGTCATGAGAGACGTGTGTGTGTGTGTGTGTGTGTGTGTGTGTGTGTGTATGTGTGTGTGTGCGTGTGCGTGTGAATGTAAACAATTAAACATAACTTTTACTAAGTTCAAAATTTAAATATTAAAAAGTTAATCAACGATATCAAGATTACTGTGATTTAAGAAGAGAATGTTAGCTGAGAAGTGAATGAGGAAGCTATATAACAGCACAACAATGTATGTTTTGATCAAAGAACATGAGTGGAACAACTATTGGCACTGGTAGAAATACTCTATATTGTGTCCATACAATATGCAGTAATTATTATAGGAGTGGCTTCCAAACAATACTGACGTTGCTTCCTCTGGCCATTGTTTCATACGTAATGATATGAGATTTGAAATATGTACACACTGAACTGAAAAGCTAGGCTGGGCATCAATACAAGGGTAAAAATAACTTAACAATAAGAGTCTAATCACATACTCGTTAGCTGCAATTTCCTCTGTACCGTGGTAAAAAATCGGATAATATGGTTGTTTTCGTTATTCATACAGTTTGGTTCAGATCAGCTATGTTGCCATTCACTCACACTAAAATGTAACTCGATAAAGAGTCGTTACTTTTGGGGACAACAGTGACGATTAACCTAAATAGTGGTCTGTCTGTGATCTAGTAGTCTCACCTTATATAACAGCCTTACATCACCACTACTCACTTATTAAGTTTAATCAACCTCTCATTAGTAATTGTAACAATGCCTATAACTTATTATAATAAGTTATATAAATATAATAAGTCATATAACATATATTGTTATTTTATATGCTACTTTTATTTTTGTGCTGTGTTGTGAGCAACCTACCAAGTCAAATTCCTTCCATCTATAAACTTACTTGGCCAACAACATTAATTATGATTCCTGTTTTCATTTTCTGTTTTTTGGCATTTCTGCTTTATTTGATAGTGACAGTAGAGAGAGACTGGAAAGACAGGGGACAGAGAGAGGATGACATGCAGGAGAAGGCCTGGGCTCAGATTCGAAACCGGGATGATGTGATCAGGACTCAGCCCTGACAAGTGGTTCACACTCTACCAGGTGAGCTACCAGGGTGCCCCGTGTTTTTATTTCCAAAGCCACACCATCTAAAATCCCACGGTTTGAGAATGACCTGTGAATCACAACTTTGGGTATTAAGTTTGTACATTTATCTTTGTCTAATTTCTTTCTCCATTGCGCCTCTTCTTCGCTTTTCTCTTCCCCAGCAAATCTTGATCCTCCATAGTCCACCAATCCTTTATCACTTCACATCTCATTAAAAGTCTTGACCTGTTTCCACTTCATTGTCATGCTTTTCTTCTCCTTTCTGTCTGTTTTTGTCACTGAGGCTCTATGGAGCAGTGGTAACCAACATATTTCAGACAGGACAAAAGACAGAAATGATTGCCCGCCACGTCTCTTTTATAATCTTGTAGTGGGAAAGCTTGTGATGAAGAGGGTGAGCCATGTCAAACCAAGGCAGCAGGGTCAAAGTTCAGATGGTGTGGCAGAGGAAACAGGCCTGGGACCAGCTCAGATTCTTTTGTTTTCTCAGTTTAAACTCTTTTTTTTTATCTTTTATGTGAAACTCATAAGCCCAGACTTGTTGACCTGCACACACATTGTTCATCTTCATACATGATGAAAAGGCTCTATAAGGGAATATTTCACCAGAATGTTTAGAGGGATATTTCACCTTACATTGTTCCTTTATTAAATTATGCAGTATGACTCAGATCTATTGTAGAATTCCTCGACACTGCTCTGATTGTCTACAGAAACCCTTCATTTTAACTCCCTGTGTTCTAAAGGCTTTTTCAGAGGCTTTTCCTGACAAGCATAAAATTCTGTGGGAAACACTGAATATTTGACATTGTGGAAAGAATTTCAAATATGAGCATGGTTACATTTTAAAGACTGTTAGTTACAGTAATGTTACATGAACCTTAGTTATCTTCTACAAATATAAATTTTATTTTCTTTCCCCACTTGGTGTATTCTGACATCACACAACAAAATTCCACTTTATAACATTGAGAGTGTTGTTTTTCACACCTGAACACATTTCTCACCACTGTTGTTCCCAAGCATTACATATGACAATAATAATTGCAAACTATGAAAAATATTTGCATGGGCAAAGGGACGGGTAAGAGAAGTTGAGTTTTTTACATATGGGTTATTTGTTTGTTGAACAGTCTTCAACATCAGTCAAACCAAACCAGGTCCCCAAGCCTTCTGCTGAGTCCGGCCCGGCCCACCGGCCACACAGCCTCCCCAGCCACAAGATTAGTACGTATGAAGGGGGATAATCCATGTGGATGTGTCACCTTGAAAGTCGAGAGCGAACAATGGAAACCTTACTGAGGATGATCCGTCGGGTAATTACATACAATCCATACCCGCCGCCCACGGACATACACACACACACACACACACACACACACACAAACGCACACAACGGTGAGTCATATTGCTAATCTCCAGGGACGGGTTCGTCGGTCCATCTGGGGCAGATGGGCAAGGGTTGCGCGCGTTCAGCATTAGCCTACGCCCCGCTGGTCGCCTGGCCACGACCTTCCTGCTTTTGATCCTATTAGCAGGTGAATGAGGAGATGGACATCAGACTGACAGTCCAGGACTCGCCTCTGTTTGGCCGCTTGACCCGAACACTCATTAACCCACGCATATGCCGCTCCTAAAACTGGCATATTGCACTGAGCTTCGGCTAATTCCTCCCAGTTGTTCATATAAAAATACATTTCACATAGCTGATTGGGTAAGGTATAGATTCTGCAAGTTCAATCAATAGCAGGCTAGACAGTCAGCGAGGACGGACAGATCAGCTAATAATCATCATATGATTAGTTCACTTAGCAAGTTGCATTTGCTCATTCACTATGCCATAGTAGAACTGTTTGATAGATTAGCTGACTATTTTATGTAAAGTATTCTTTAATCCTCTGATTAGTCATTAGTGATCAGTGGTCACAAATGCAACTTAAATTGAAATAACTGAAATACAATATACAGCAAACATGCAATAAATACAAACAACATGCAACTAATATGCAATGCACGCAACACTGCAACTAACAAAAATGCAATTAACATGCAACAACATGACACATATCCAGCCAATGCGTGTGAGAATCATACAGCTAACATGGAACAAAGAGTGGCACGCTGAAGCAGCACACTGCCTCTGGAAAACTTTGATTTGTCACTATTTTCAGTCCATACAAACTTAATCTCAGGGCTGTGGGAATCAGTCAAGTGTGTTTAGTGGGGCAGACGGCTTTCTATGCATCGCTGCTGGTTATTGATGAGTCCCAGAACAGGAAATTACAATCCCAGGGGACAGGAAGTGTTAGTGATTAGTGAGTCCAGTTCACGGCAATCCTAAAGCTTCTGTTTCTAGGGTGGAACTGGGAAATAAAAAAGTTGGGAAGTTTTTTTTTTTTTTTAAGTTGTTACATTTCTTTCTTCAGATATTGACATGTCGATTGCACACAGTGATGTAATGACAGATAAACATGATGGGAAAATATGGCCTCCATTTATCACAAGGGAAACAATCACCCAGTATCAAAACAAACCAGTTATATTTCCATTAATCAAAATTAACTAATGTTTTCCCTGTAACACTATTTCCTCATATAAAATATATGATAAATATGTATGACATACACAATGAATCACATATAGGTGGGTTCACCTTCCGCTACTTGCCCGGTTACATATGTTTTGATATCCAACGAGGTTAAAAAAAAAAAAAAAAAAAAACAACAATGAATGCATGTGTGTGACGCTGCAGCAACTACAGCTGCCAAAACTTGTCTGCAGTTTGTTTCTGCAAGATTTCTCAGGCCCCCCAAAACTGGCAAGAGCTTTGAGACCAAACCTCGCTCTCTTACACACACACACACACACACACACACACACTGTGATTAAGGCCTGGGTTGAGATGAAAGGCAGCAGGACCAATCATATATGAGTTAGGGGCACCATGGGAGGAAGTGGGCGCGCCAAAGGCATTCTGGGCCGTCTAGCTGTTACTGTCAAAAACACAAGGCTCCCAGAAACAGAAACAAACCATAAAAAAGATGGAAGAGGAGAGATGGAAGAGCAACCAGTGCAGTGGAAAATGTTATTATAATCAAGCCCCGATCTGTTCCCCCACAGCAACAATGAGCTGTTAGAGAAACGTACCTTCACAGGAATTTGATACCAATTTGCTTTAGTTTTACTGCACGTTGTCTATGAATGATATGTGATTCTGAGACGATTTCTTTACATTACTGACATTCTTTAATCCTTGGAGACTAACTGAGGAAAAAGAGAAGCACACATTTGACAACATAACAACCAACATCAACTGATCACACTACAAATTCAGCAAACACGCCATAAACACGCAACAAACACATCATGACAAACATAAGCAAGATAGCATGGAAGCTCAAGTTCAACGGGCTTCCTCGTGGTGGGGAGAGTTTTTTTCTTTTTTTTTTTTCCCAGGATGCAGCAGCATGCTTTCTGCATTTCCTCTGCTCTTGATGTGGTAAGGGAATAACCAGAGTGTGGGTGGGGAAGAAAGAGAGAGCGAGAGAGAGACATAGAGAGAGAGACTACGAGCACGTGCCACTACATAGCTGTTGCCTTTTTCATGGATAAATGTGTGCTTAAAGAGAACACACACACACACACACACACACACACACACACACACACAATCATTCACAGCTACCACACACATTTCCCTAGAGCCGGACTACAGCTCAACTTAGGAGGGTTTGCAAAGGCCAGTATCAAAATTTTTGGATGAAGCTGCTACTTCCCATTGCAAATGTTTTGAATCATGTTAATCATCCTCAAATTTGATTATCGTAATGCCAGATTTCCTGCAAATTTACAAGGATTTTGTGTTTACCCCAGATTATTGATTTTTTTATTTTCTTGTCAGGGTTGACTCAAACTTAAATAACATGTAGACTCTCCATTGAATAACGGACAAATCATGCATATAAGAACTACATAAGGCGAGAATAAAGGGGAAATCAATTCACAATTCAATTTTTTTTTTTTTTTTTTTTTTTTTTTTGTCAGACAGTGAATGCCCTTGTCTGCATCCTGCCATGTCCCAGACTAATAACTCCGCTGCACAATCAATAGCAACATTGAATACTGCCCATGTTATCCTGATTCTGATTAGGAATTAAGCAGCATGGCATGCTTAGTCGATGAGGCAGCGGCTGCTGGGATCAATAAGGAGGGTTTGACTGAGTAGGTCATCCTGGGACACACACACACACACACACACACACACACACATAAACTTTTTATAGGCATGACACATATTCTAGAGCATGCATATTACACAGCTAAGAGTAGAGTATTTTCGTGACTTCTGTTGAAACTGCCTTGTCAGAAGCTGGATGTTCAGGATATTTAAAGAAGATGCCTAAATAAGTTGTTTGTCCTCCCATCATCTTTGTGATTGGCTGATTTACTGATGATGCAGGTCAAACTGATAAGCTTAGGAGGAAGCTGAACAGAGGGAAGGGGATTTCCAGGACTAGATGAAGGCCCACTGTGGTCTATTAAGTCACCACAGTTTGATTTTTATCACCCTTTTGCCATGTATATGATTATATTTTTCTACCCAACTGTCAAGCAAATGTTAGGCAAATTTCTTGAAATGTATCAAAAAGTAATGCAAATTAGGTGCATTTGACTTCCTGAACATGAAAAAAAAATCTCAGGGAAAGTTGTACTTTTGTGTCTGCAAATGATGCATGTGAGACTGATATATTAAAGTTATATATTAAACAGAATGGACACACTACAAGAATATCTTAACAGTCGATTCCCTTGGCTGGGCTTTCTTTCTCTCTATGTCTTTGCATGAACTGATACAATTTATCAGTTCATGTGTGTTCCGTGTTCCATTCTAATGATACAATGTATCCATCCATGCAAGACAGAAAGCCCAACTGAGGCCACTACCTGCAGTGAGACAGAGAAACAGTGCAGAGCCACATGTACTGTGCTTACATTCACCTTAATAGTCAGGTTATTCGCCCTCGTGCGGCAGCTGCCTGACTTCTCACACGGAGTGTAAACAAGAAAGTCGATTTCCATAATCAGGGTGACGAATTAAGAGAAATCGGTGTACAGCTGCTAGATTTTGTCCCTGGAGAAACCTTCATCCTTGTGTGCATACATGAAGGGAGAAGGAGAGAAACACCACAAATACAGACTGTACAATATTGGTGAGTGTAGAAAGTACATGCACTTGAAATGTATCAAAAAGTATGGTCGTTGAAGAATGCATATTGACTTCATGGCAACATCACCTCTGACGAAACTATAAAGAAACAAAAATCATATCTGCGGCTGCTTGTTTCCACTTACTTCCCCCTGTAGTTGAGGGGTGAAGCCCGGGGAATTCCCCACAAGAAGCTGGCTGATCACTGCTCTCCGCCGGCTGTGAGAAGCTGCAACACTGCTGTAACACTGGGTGTCGGGGGAAACCAAATTACTGGGGGAGCACATGTATATGAGGTTTTGAGTAATTAGTCAACTGTGGGGCATGTTTGTTGTACCTGTCGTGACCTGGTTAATCTCAATAATCTATTTTCCTGTGTGCATGTCAACAAACTGATACACTCAACCCACTTGAATGTAGGATGAATGTATCAGTTCATTTTGTATTCTACATTTCTTACCGGGAATGTTTTTAAATTAGATTGGTCAAAAACTGGGGGTAACAAGGTCTTTTTTGCCACCCTATTCCACCTCCTAAATCTACCATTGCTGTCTTAGTAACCAAATCACTAAGGGTTATCCAGAGATTGCTGTTAACTCATAATTTACATTATGTTACAAACGAATATAAACCTGTAATACCCACTGCAAAATTTAGCCCTTCTTAGTGTCAGAACTCTTACAAATAAGTCAATTTTTGGTAAATTGACTAGATTCTGTGTATAATCTTAATTTTCTGCTTCACCTTGCCTCGCCAATAAACAGCTACAGCTCCTTGACTGGTAGTGTATAAGTCTGGTCTTCTGCATCCCAGGAGCCAACAGCCAAGCCATCAAACATCAAACACGTTTGATGAGAAGCTAACAGACAGTTGTAGCTTTTTGCTTACTGTTAGTCATCATCACAGTCGAACAGGCACTTGCTCTCAGCCTCTATAACCTTTCAATTCGTCTTTTTTCTTGAAACAGAAACCACATGGACAAGTCACAACTCTCTTGAAATTGTCCCCAGAGTTCCATACACCATACAACTCAGATATTGAGGTTGCATTCATTTGAGTGGAGTGGACCGGAGTGGAGAGTTGGGTCTTGTAAATTTCAGACTTGCAACAATATTTTTTTTTTCTTAGATTGCTGAAAACCGAAGTGGCAGAAAGTGTGGAAAGGTCTTTTTGTACGTTACAAGCAACACTGGAGATATGGCAGGTATGACATCGCCAGTGTGCGAATTATACCACGGTGTGTGGGGTTGGGGGTTCGGGGCTGTACGGGTGCTCATGCACGAGCACATGCATGTCACGCACGCAGCGCGCAAACATGGATACGACGTAAATCATGCCGTCCTCCTGCTTCTGCAATATTGTAATGCGCGCAGCGTGATTAACTGCGAATCGCGGCGTTGCACAATCTATAATCAAATGATAATACTACTCAACCAGATCCGGCAGACCTGACCTGGTGGCCACGCACACCGTGCGGTGCTGGCCGGCACCAAGCAGGCACGGCTCCCCCAAAATTTCACAATGTTTCCAGCCAGGGGAGCTCATGTCACTACTAGGGGAGCCGAGCTCCCCTTTGCTCCCCCTTAATTCACACACTGGACATCGCTGAAGGTTAGGGTTATCAGAAATTCATTTCAGAAATTCCTAAGCCACCTTTCAACCGTTGTGTAATGAGATGAATCATTCGGGCCGACTTCTTCATTTATCAAAAAAAAAAAAAAGTTTTTACTCTTCAACAGAGTAAAAACCTGAGGAAATTGCACTGAATTTTGCTTTTTAATCCCACTTATCTAATTCAATATATCATAATAAAATAAAATAAATAAACGTAAAGTAAAGTAAAAATCATTGCATGACAACTCATCAACTGAAAATGAGTCTTTCCATTATTTGAATGAGCTTGTTTGTGAAATAAATGCTCCAAATACAAGACGCAGTTGTGCAGCATATTTAGTTGGCTGACTTTTTATATCTGAACTTCCTAAGACAACATGTGTGCATTTCATCAAGGTATCTCTGTGCTTTGCAAAGTTACATTCAGACAAGGTTAGACAAACATATGGGCCTGATATTGCCTGAACCCACCCAAAAGAATCTCATTAGTCTGGCTTTCGGTGGAGAGCTTTAGTGTCCCATGACGGTGTTTCAGATTCTTTTTCACCTTGACAAGAATAAACCTCTGGGAGATTTTTTACATACTATATTTTACAACATTTTTGACATGAAAAATGTTCATATTTACTGAAATACACAAATGTCAAGATGAATGCTGGCTTTCAAAAACCCCTATCGGCAAGTCAGGTGTACATCATGCGTAAAACAGAGCATTACTTCTCAGTAGACACCCATTCACATAATAGTGACAACATAATGGCTACCAGACCGCTATCCATGCATTTACCTGTAATCTCTGTTCCCACCAACCCGCCCTGACTAATACATGGGTACACACACACACACACACACACACACACACACACACACAAACACACACATGCACAGAGGAGAATGTGCATGGTAAGATGATTGTAGAAGTGGATCTGAAAGCACTTAGAAGGCTTGGGAGAGAGGGATGGATGAAGAAAGAATAAGAGGGTCCCCCCCAGCTGCCCCCCCTGCTAACGCACAGACACACACAAGGAGAGCCAAAAATAACAACGGGGGCCCTCGCTGCATACATGTATGCATGTGTGAGTGTGTGTGAGTGTGTATGTGTGTGTGTGTGTGTGTGTGTGTGTGTGTGTGTGTGTGTGTGTGTGAGTGTGTATGTGTGTGTGTGTGTGTGTGTGTGTGTGTGTGTGTGTGTGTGTGTGTGTGTGTGTGTGTGCATGTGTGTGTGTTAGGGCAAGGGGAAAGCTGAGGTAGACCACGGCCCAGGGCAATGAAACTTCATCCTGTCTAAAAGCAGTCGGCAAAGAAAAAAAGAGAAAACTCCCCCAGTACTTCCTTATTGAAAGCGTGTGTATGTGTGTGTGTGTGTGTGTATGTGTGTGTGTGTGTGTGTGTGTGTTTGTGTGTGAACTTCAGAGGTGAGTGTTTAAACCAAGGAGAAGGAGGGTCTTGTTTAACACTAGCTACTGGGAGTTTTTTTTTTCTTTTACTTCAGTGTTTCATTCATGTTATTTTAACATTTATCTAGCTGTTCCACTACTACTACAACTACTACTACTACTACTATTACTACTAGTAGTAGTACTACCACTTCTACTACTACTACTACTAATTCTATGACTACTCTACTGCTCATACTCTTACTGCTCTAATGCTAGTGCCTCCACTGAGGCAAAGTCAACCCTTTGCAATTCTTTCCAGTGCCCCATTAAGTAAAAATTTACATGTAGGATATTTTCACAATTTTGAGAACATAGTTATAGCATTATTTTTAATCTTTCTCTTTTGCTTCATTTTTATTTATATTTGATTCCTCCTTGCTGTATCCTATTATTTCTACATTGCAGTTGTCTGAAAACATACATTTCAGTGAGCTTAATATTTCACTTAATAGTTCCTGCATATTGTTTTGACTTAGAAGTTTCACTTCAGTTACTACATTTGCATGCACTGAAGATTCACGACACAATTATTGTGCTTCTCCAGGAGAAAGCTGGGTCCCTTAACCCGATTTTGCTTAATCCATCATGCTATAGAAACTGGCTTTCTCGTTTACATGGCATTTGGGAAATCAGAACTGTCAATCGAAACTGCCCGTTCATGGGAAACAACTTGATTACTAAAGTGCATATAAACGCAGTGAGTGCCTCCACTGAAATGAAACTGATTTACTGTTTTCTAGTATCCAGGGGGTCTAATTACATTGCATACTGACAGGCAGGCATCAACATTTACAAGGAAACAAGGAAAAACAGTAAGGTGTTCTAAGCAATAATGTTTTAGGGCAGGTATTCAAATTAGTAGTCGGTATGCAAATTAGTAGTAAATAATCCTCCGTCTCTTTCTTTCTTCCACCTCCACAAAACCACAGGTATTCCCAGTCTCAAACTTTACATAACAAGCACATTTTCTTTTTCAACAAAACACCCACAGTCTTTCTCCACCCACATCACCACATTTATTTTCACTTTAATAAATTGCCTCCCGCCACCACAAAACTCCACTTGTGGTCGGCTCAGCAACACAAGACACTACCTGCATCAAGTGATTACACTGTGTGTGTGTGTGTGTGTGGTGCTTATACGCATGTGTATGTGTAATTACAAGTGAAAACAAGATAAACGCTGATTTATTAAGTTGCCATTGTTTTTATGTTCAAAGACATGAGCTGTTTAAACAGTATTTGGTGACATTGTCATTTCAGCGCCTGTTTTGCTACTCTCTGTCGCTGATTGATATAACACAATAATGACTCCACCTGTGCACACTTCATAAAACCTTTAGCATTTGCTGTTCTAAACACCTGGTGTTTGGTTCACAGAAAGAAATTCCCTCATGCACGGGAATGAAGTATTTTACAGTTCTGGTTTGTTTTGGAATAAACAAAACAATAATTGAGTAGTCAGCATAAGCACCGAGCTACCATGTCTGAACAAAGCAAAGAATGACACTTGAAAATCACTCAGACTTTACAGAAATTCCAAGAGCCCAGTTTGTTAATAATAAAACTTGTGAACACTCAAGTAGTGAGGTGTTGTCATGTTGTTTGATGGGTTTTCGTCTTGTCATAGGATCCATCAGTACAAATGCATGGTGCATGGACAAGCTTTGTTCTGAAGTCAAAGCCCTAATGATTTTTTTTTTGTTTTCTATTTGATCTGATGGTGCTGCTGTTAATAACACCTCTTGGGTTTGACTATTTCTCTCAGTCACTTCACAGTGAAGTATTGGAATGAGGCTGATACAGAGAATGCAATATCGTACACTATGCAAATGTTTTTTCCCTGTCTCTTAAGCCGCTTTTGGGGGCATTTAAGATGAAAGGCAAAGTTGAGTGGTTAAGCTAGTCTCTCCTTGCTAAAACATGTAACGTTCTTCATTGATAGCAAGTATTACATCATGCATGCCAATTACTTGTGTGTATGCACAGCCAGTGGTGGGCCAATCTAACGATAGGCTATGTGAAATCCTAAACTCCCTTCACCTAGTCTCGATAAGCCATTTATAAGTACTGCCATAACAAAGACACTGAACCAAACAATGTCAGCATAATGCTTCCCCAGTGTGTGATTTTCGATAGGGCACCGGCATTGTGTAAGCAAAGATATGAGCAGAGGCACAATGAGTAACAGCATCGGCATCTAGAGCAGCATCACGACACGCATCATGACTAACCACACAAGCCATGGGGACACCAAAGCAGAGCTCCATGTTGGCTGTTGCCACTCAAGTAGTTGGTTGCTGTAGGTTAGCTGCAAACTGCTGCAAAGCTGCTTTTTAAATTCCCAAGTGGTGGGTCACACACATAACACATAATCCAAAAGTCACACCCATGTCCCGTCTTGCCGGCTCTCCCTTTTACACACACACTTTGCAGATGGCAGTTTGGCTCTGTGATTACTTCCACTGCTGGCTTAATGCTGGAGCAACTTTAGCTGGAAGATTCCATGTTTGTTCATGTTATGCAGAATCCAATCCAATCCAATCCAACTTTATTTATAAAGCGCTTTAAAATAACCACAGAGGTCCAAAGTGCTGTACAGTAAGATAAAAACATAAAAGACATAAAAGACATAAAAAGAAGACATAAAACACATAAAAACATAAAATACAGTACATAAAACATAAAAAACGGTAAAATATAGACATCATAGAAGACAGTATATATAAGAACAGTATATATATATATATATATATATATATATATATATAAACAATAACTTACATGGTGTTAAAAGCCAAAGAAAAGAGGTGAGTTTTAAGAAGAGACTTAAAAATAGAAAGAGAAGGAGCCTGTCTAATGTGCAATGGGAGATCGTTCCAAAGATTCGGAGCTGCAACAGCGAAAGAATGACAAGAAGGAATCACAGTGCAACATTCCCACCTTGAACTGGCTGCATAAAAGGAACTATAGTGAAAAGGCCCATTAGCAAGCATCTGTATATGGGACAGTGCAGATCTGAGATGAACACAAACCCGTAACAAAGCAAATGCAGGAATTTTACTTCAGTGATAATTGTTGTACTTTTCATAATTATTGTCTTAATAAGCAAATGAATGCAGTTTGAGCAACATTCAAATTCACGACTTTTTTAGTTTCTGAAATTGGGAGTAAAATAATTATTTCCACTTAAACTTCACAAAGGTGGTCACATTCACTGTTTCCAAATTATTATTGCTGAAGGAATGCGTCACTACTTATTTGTATATTTATTTGTTTATTTTATGTTAGTTTATGCCTCATTGCTGATGACTGAAACATGTTTGGTTTGTGTAAATGGGGAGACACAACAGATTATGGCCCATTCATTTTGAACTACACTGTGTTTTGTATATGTGTGTGTGTTTGTGTGTGTGTGTTAAGGTTCTGGTTAAAAGTGAACATTCCCTGGCCCATGACCCACACAATTATATTCATTCATTCATCTTCTAAACTGCTTATCCTCACTAGGGTCGCGGGAGGGGTGCTGGAGCCTATCCCAGCGCTCATAGGGCAAAGGCAGTGAAACACCCTGAACAGGTTGCCAGTCCATCACAGGGCAGACAGACAAACACTGACATTCACACACACAGTCATACCTAGGGGCAATTTAGCTTCTCCAATTAACCTGCATGTCTTTGGACAGTGGGAGGAAACCCACGCAGACACGGGGAGAACATGCAAACTCCACACAGAAAGGACCTTGGGTGGGAATCAAACCCAAGACCTTCTCACTGTGAGGCGACAGTGCTAACCACTGCACCACCGTGCCGCCCACTATTATATGTATATAATATTTATAAGACTTAAATAGCAACTGCACACTCCAACCAACATATACACATGCATGCATGCTTACACAAACACACACACACGCCTTTTTTTTACACAGAGATGCTGCAATACTGCGACAATGAAGACCTGTTATTACAATGGCTTTGTTTTTCACACTGAACCAAACAACATTAATGTTTGATTTTTAATAGCACGCCATTTCGGAAGCTGAAACATGACCACAGGGCGTGACGTGTGACACAGTGAGGCTGTTCCCACCTGGGATTAACAACCATACTGAGAGATCTGAATCAAAGTGAACAGCTGTCACTCTGTCTGTACATACCTGGCATTAACATGTGTCTAGAAGTGTGTCTTGCCTGCCCACTTGTGATCGGATCTCACTTTCTATATGCAAATCATTTCAGAGAAAGAGAGAGAGAGAGCGAGAGAGAGGGAGCGTAAAATGAAATTCCCACTTTGCCAGTCCTCATTCCACACAAAAAATAAAATGGCATTTAACAGGAAGCAGGTTTTTAATAAAAGGAGACATCCTTGCTCACTCCGGCCTCATTTTAATGCAGCGTCAATCACTGAAGACACATTAGACATCTGTTACAGGCTCGACCCAGTCATGTTCAGGCTCAGATTATTTAATTATTCCAGCGGGTTCTCCTCTTAAGCTATCCACCTGTAATATTTTAGTGGTATTCCTGCAGTAACTGCAATATGCACATCCACATGGCCGCTATAATATTTCTGTAGTATTCCTACAGCAACTCTATCACGTCTATAGGGTTAGAAAGAATGTGTTTAATCGTGCCGGGGCACAAAATTTAAGATCTGCTGCCGCCGTCAATTTTTATATCAAAGAAAAAACCCTGCATATTGTCAACACATATTTTAGAGACCCCCCCCACATTTCTTGCACCATGATTTTAAGGGAGTCTCATTTTTATTCATTAACCAGCTGCTTTATAGTCGCCCTGCAGTTCAGTTTGCATTTGATCCATCAGGCAGAGTCGGGTATGACCAGTGGCGTCGTTAGGCCTATTTTAGGGGGGCTTCAGCCCCCCTAAAATTTTCTTAAGCCCCCCCAAATAATTTGGTGGGGTTTTTTTTATATATATAATTTTTTTTTTTTTTACAAAGAAGTGCAGACAAAAGCAATAAATAATAATATAACCTGTCATTATTCACTTGAATATGATCATAAATCTGTTGGTTTCCCTTCACTTCACAGTGTAAGGTGGAGAGCGCCGTCAGTGCTTTGTTATCCAGTCCGTTCCACTTGTTCATATAGACAACGCCCACATTACTGAAAATCCAGTCCACGTTTTCACTGCTACCTCACACCCCGCCGGCATACACGGCATACGTGCTGCACACAGCCGACTGAGAGCAGCGTTAGGACAACATGAAGCAGGGATATACCGGTACACAAGATTTTCAAGAAAGTAAGTCGTTATCACTGCTGGTAGTAACAGTTAGTTAGCTACAGCCTCCAGCTAACAGCAGAAAGCTCTATATAATTTATCAACTAGGTGCTCCCCATTTTAACAAATAAAAACCTGGCTTGTGAATTAAATTGTTGGCATGATGTTGATTTCTGTCACTTGTTTTAGCTCTGAAAAAAGGGAGCGGAGCTCCTTGATGTATCACAAATATCAGTACATAATAATGATATACTAATAATATCCAGACGCGGCACACTATGTATCAATAATGTCCCGATGGCAAATAGATTAGTATGTCTACCTGACATGCAGGAGACTGACGGTTCGATTCCCGGCCTGGACAACAAGGTGTTCCAACTTTATTACCTAATTTTGTTGTTGACAGAAACAATAAAGTGATTCTTATTATTCTGCCTGTCATTGGCTAGATGAAACACACAGTGGCATTGAAGGTTTCTGTAATTTTCATTTCTGTGCTCTCACCTAAAACTGAACTGAAAAGTGGCTTGGTGACTGTTTATGTTTGTAGCCGCTAGCCTAGCCGTCTCCATATATTTCAAAGGGACCATTAGCTCCGCGGCTAACGCTACTTATTGAGAATGCATTTTGACTTAAAAGTCTGTTGCTGGGTGCTTATATTGATTTGAAATGAACCGGAATGAATGTCAAATCCGAGATTATTGCATTGCATTGTATTATATTGACAAAAGAAATGATATATTGATGCATGTTGCTTTTAATTGATTGATCGACTGATTGATCTTTATTATTATTGTATCACAATACAACGAAATTTAGTTTGGAGAAATCCAGTCCAGATAGCAGCAATAATAAATAAATAAAGTGCCATAAACATACATTTAATGACAGATCTCTTGTAATGCACTTTGTAACTGCACTAATTGAGCGTGCCCCTTCTTGTTATTTAAACACTTGTTAATTATTCACACTGGATTTCAGTTAGAAATCCAGTATATTTGAAGGAATTAAAACAGAAGGAATTAAAACAGGCCAGGATGTACTCTGTCAATGAGTAGGTTAATGTGAAAAATAAGGCATTTTTCAGCCTTGTTCTAACTTTATGGGGAGATACATACACCAACTGATTCAGATTCAGATTTAAACAAAGATTTGTTTGGTATACTTTGTTGCCATGGCCTTCCTATGTGCAGTTTGGGCTCATTCTCCATTCATGCTGATAGACACCTGCACTTACTGATCTGAAATAGATGCCTAAAAGACGTTACCAATATGGCCATTAAGTGAACAGCCTTGGCCTAAAAGGACTTTGATAGAACTACATGAGTGCTTTCAATTCCAGTGAGCCGCATACTAGGCCTATTGACCCTAATTAAGCATACACCCTTAATTGATTATACAGTGACTTGAATGCATTATGTTTTATGTCTAAATTTTGATATTATAAGTCTCTTAAAAGTCCCCTGAAGCCACTATTTAAGGGGTTGTTTTTCAAAAATTTCTCATGAATATGAAACATTTCAGTCAAGGTGCACTTTGTATGACTTATTTAACTTTAGCTTTTATTTAAGAGTCAAGATTAGAAAGTGGAGAGAGCCAAGAGACATATATATATGAGCCAAATCCATCCTGGGGCACATGTCTGTTTACATCTCTAATGCAATGCATTAGAGATGGTCACACAGAGATGGACCCGGTCACACAGGATGCACTTCTGCTGTTTACACCTGTACTTAGAGGTGCCAGCTTGTGTCCGTATTTCTCAGGATGGTTGTTAGTACCAAGTAGGAACAGGCCCAGTGTCAGCATGTATTGTGATGTATAACATACATGTGGGGCAGCGACTTTTCTTACTAAAGTGAGTGTCGAAGTACTTTTGCTAGCCTTGCATATTTATTCCATGCTTTTAAAACCCCCGGTGGTGTGTTGCACACATATGGCATACACAAATAACATGTCGTCAGACATCTCAGACCTGTACTGACCTGCTGGCTCTACCTTTTACACAGACCTTGATTCAGCTCTGTGACTACTTCTGCTGCTGCTGCTTAACACCAGAACAACAATTCCCCCCATTCCGTGTTTGTATGTTTTACACAAAGCAGCAAGGTGGAATGATGGTGCAGCCTTCCCACCTTGAACAGGCTGTCTAAAAGGGGCTACTGTAACATAACTTGAGGTCAATCAGGCTTCCCTGTCTTTCACAACTAGTGTCTGACATAAAGAGAATCCAATGACCCAATAGATTCCTGGACTGTGAAAAAGCATCAATGTGTGGGTGTTTTTGGATGCTACAAGGTGTCACTTCCATCCTTTGCCGAGTAAACACCAGATTGTTTTAGTTACACTACAGTAATGAATCAGTGCTGCAAGTTTTTTCTTTCAGAACTGACAGACTTGGAAAGCTCACACATCCATTGCCAGACACTGTGCCGGAAGTGAAAAGAAAATAAGAAAGACGGTGGCATATGGCTTGCTGAGAAACATACTGTGAATAGAGAGACATTTTTTTGTTTTACTGTTTCTAACAAATATTGAATAGAAAAACTGAAAAAAAAAAAAAAATCAGCACAATTAAAAAAAAAGTCAAGGACAAAATATATATAATTAAACAAATTTATTAGATAGATAGATAGATAGATAGATAGATAGATAGATAGATACTTTATTCATCCCGCAGGAAATTCGCAGAATTTACATGAAGTACCCAACAGAAAAATACTTTTATTTACAGAACAATTAGAAATTGTTTAAGCTGCACTGCTTTGATCAGTCCTCGAACAAGAAAAGAAAACCAGGAGGGTTGACCAGCATGCCCCAGAGCAGTTTTGCCTCTGAGAAATGTTTGCTTGAAACTCCAGTCTCCCATGATTCCTTAGGCTGTTCTCGCATCAGATACGACATTGTAATAGTTGGTGTTTGATAGATTGGTGAGTGAGTTTTTTCAGTGTTTGTACCAGGTTAACTTGATTAGACACATCAGGTTGCTGGACTCTTCTCTTTGTTTGAATATGAAGAAGGACAGAAATTCAAATGGGATTACCTCTGTGTTGAAATCCCACAACACACCAGGGTGCCTCTGTAGAGCCACAGACAGGGAGGAGAGACAGACTATGGCCCTGTTCACACCTGGCACTAAAATGAATCTTGGGTGATCCGATCACAAGTGGTCACTCGAGACGCATGTGGAGACGCATGCTAATGCCAGGTGTGAACAGACTCTAAATTAAATAGCAGCCAAGAACCTTAACGGCAGTATTTGTATGCGGTTCCACTTAGATACTTCCACTTAAAACTAGAACATATGCATGCATATTTGTGTCTAAATATGTAATCAAGGCAAACTGATCAAACAATTTTTTTTTTTTTTTTTTTTTTTTAAAAGGTCACTATCCGTAAATCAATATATCAGCCACTATGCAGAAAATTGAAATGCTGGAGGATAAATTATTTGGTATATTCTGAGCTCTTTTGGACAAGCTGTATCAGAGTTATCATAATGTTTACAGTGCACACCTTCACCCTGGAGCCATAACTGAAAGGTGATTATCAACCCAAATCTGCAGATCTGGATACAGTTAGAGGAAAACAGAAGCATTTCCAAACAAACTCATTGTAAAGTTGTATCTGGGCCAACTGCTTGATAAGGCAGTTGGGAGTGGCAGTGGTAACACAAGGGAAAGTCGCTGGAGTTCACAAGTGAGCCCACATGTGTGTCCTCATAAGTATTTGCTGTGAACACTGCGCGGATGAATCAGTTCCTAATTGTGATCAGCACTTTGGTGCAACATGGCTCAGGAGGCAGAGTGCCCATCTGGTAGTCGCAAGGTTCCTGGTTCGATTCCCAGCTCCTCCAGAGAGCATGTTGAAGTGTCCCTGAACTCCTAACCACTCCTGATGGCTCCTAGGTTTGGTTGACAGAGGCAAGTTGTACTCTTCTAGAGGTAGTGGCTCTTCACAGCTGCCATTGCCAAGAACCAAGAATTTCCAGTATGGCTTTCAGAGGATTGAAAGCCCCCTACCCCTATGGACCATATGTGATTATATTCATCTACAGATCAAGTTACTGTTTCAGTATTAATGAAATACAAATTGTAAGTAACTACAGTGTTGGCCACAGTATGGCTTTCATACTGTACTACTGTGCCTAAAACAAATTCCTATACAAAGTGTCACTAAATAGTTAAATTCCTGTGCAGTCAGTTGGGATTTCAGTATTTTTCCATGCTATTGGAACCAACTGCTTCAAGCAGATCCTTGAAGATTTGTCAACATGGTTCAAGAACATTTTACACACCTTGAGGGGCCAATGCAAAGCATATGCAAATGATGCAATTGAATTTGCAAGCCATGCAAATGACTAGAGAAGTGTCCACTACAGCGGTGATTTTCTTGGTATGTCAGGTAACCTGAGGGAGAAATTCCCTGACTTAACAAGCTGGGCATGTTTGGAACAGTGAAAAATTATCTGTGTTTTGTCAATAAAAGAGAAAGGGGTTTGTTACATCATACCAGCTGCCACATCAGAAAAAAATCTGTTGAGAAGGCAGGCACTGTTCATTGTTCTTTTCATTTTTCCCCACTGACAGTTGTAAGTGGGAATTCTGTGCTGAGTTAAAACTGAGTATAGTTTTTAGGGTTCAATATGTTTGCTCGTGCTTCGGTTAGACAGATATGGGTTTTTGAAGGCTGGTGGATATTTTGGAACTGAAGCAGCCAATTGCTGATATTATGTGTAATTTGCTATTTGTGCCAAAAAATCTCAAGTATTCCGTGTTTCCCCTAAAATTTCATTCTTGCCAGAATGGAAAAGTCTTTGAAACAGCATTTAGACAATCATAGGAAACTCAAAGTCTTTTCTTTTAGCAGCTCCTCACACACACACACACACACACACACACACGCGCGCGCGCGCACACACACACACACACACACACACACACACACACACACACAGAGAGACACGTGTGAGCCAAGAGGAATGAACCCATATAAGTTTAAATCTCAGACTTAACTTGGCAACACCATGATTCTGCTACTGCAGACACACACACACACACACACACACACACACACACACACACACACACACACACTCACACTCTATATCTGATTTTTTTAAGGCTAAATCAGCCCTATATATGAATCTGTGAAACAATTGTGAATTTCCTGGTTGAAGAAAAGTTTATCTTGTCTTATCTTATCTAACCCCTGCTAATACTGACCATGTTTCTATAACTCTATACATGGGCTTCACTATCTGAAGATGACATGACCAAAATTACCAATTCTAAGCCCTTTCTGAGCCAACATGGAGATAAGGACTTGGAGACACTTTCTGAGCATATGATAGTCCCAGTTCATCTTTGGTTTGTGTCTAGAGACAGCTCTACTTCTGTGAAATTTCTGATTTCCAACTTTCGAGCATTCCTGATACACCAAGTCAAATGCAAACAAAGAATAAACAAAAACACATGGCTGATGATGGAAAATATTTGATCCTTATATGCCTGACAAATTATTCTGTGTGTGGCAAGCATACAACATACACTTGCCACACACATTCACTACTACCCCCCTTGTACCCTTACTTGTTAACACATGGCATTGGGGACACTTTACATTCAGAAAGTGGCTTTTACAATTATGTTTTATTTAATGTCTTGCAGCAAGAAACTACTTAGTTTGTAACGTGCGCCTCCATGGGTGCTGCCATGGTTATATGACATCAGACCACTGCCGCTCATGAAGTCAGGCTATTTGGATTTGCTTCAGTCTCTGAACCCACAGTTGGAGGTGGTCGGGGATGCATTGAGCAACACTGCATTTGTGGTGTGAACACAAATGTCTCCCAGTATGTCCCCAACATTTCAAGACTGCCCAGTCACTTTGTGGAAGGAGGGAGCATTTGATATAGCAGACTGCTGGCATGAAATTCACTTTTGAATGAAGTTTGTTTTTTTGTGGTGAGATGGCATCATTGTCATAAAAATTTAAAACAGAGCAATTTGGCAGAACTGTCTCATAAAGAGACCAGAGAAAAGGAATAGGATGTGTGGGGAATATTGAGAGGATAGTGTAGTTACAGCATGAAATATAAAAGTGAGAAGGAAGAGAGAGAGAGATCTAAGTGCCCCTTTTCCACTAGAAAAAATTGGAGGCTAAAGTTCCTGGGTCCTGTTCTTAAAAGAGGGTGCCACAGGCAAACCAGCACCAAGGATTATTATGTGTTTGCGTTTTCACTGCACTCCAAGAACAGAAAACTTACACAAATAAGGAGGAAATGTCTTCTCATTCTGTGTGCAACTGACAACAACAAAACAGTAAACATGGAAGACGTTGAAGCCATTGTGTTTATGATTATTTACTGCTATGCCATTGTGATGTATCATTTAGTTTTGGAGAGGAGATACGTAGAGACTAGAAATGTGTTTATAGCTGATCGGTCCTGTTCTAACATTTGCTACATGCTTGGATCAAATGTTTATCAAATGTCAATCAGTCAATCTTTATTTATATAGTGTCAAATCACAACAAAGCTATCTCATGATGCTTTACAAGTAGAGCAGGTAAAGACCACGCTCCACAAATTACAGAAGAAAAAAAAACAAAAAACAAAGAAACCCAACAGATTCCCTCCTGAGCATGCTCGACAGTGGCGACAGTGGCAAGGTAAAACTCCCCTTTAACAGGAAGAACCATTAGGTAGAACCAGACTCAGGGCGGGCAGTCATTTACCTCAACTGGTTTAAATGTTTAGATCAATGGCCACCAGGGAACTCGGACAGTACAATCTCAGCTGTAGGGATTTTTCAGGGACACGGGAACTGAACCCTCAGGCAAAAAGAGGAACTGGTTCCTGTGCTCCCTGCACAGTCCCTGTGGTGGAAAAGAGGTAGTCGGAATAAATTAAAGGGAAAAGGCATTTGTAAAGGGTTTGAGGCTGATTACAAATCCAGTGGCAAATATTTACTAGATTTACATTAGAGATAGATGATAATGCCAAGTGTGAGCAGCAATCTGGTGCAATTTCCAGTCGGCTGTGATCTTCCCTACCTCCCGGCACCTCAACATTATGGGGCTGAATGGAAAATTCGAGTTTTGCGGAGCTCAAATTGTCAAAAATTTGCATGTGAAAAACTCTAGCGTAACAGCTCTTTCCAAAACCGTGGACTTGGATACCTTACAGAATCAACAGCCTTCAGGAGTTAACAGTTTGATTGGGAACTATTTCCTGCTGAGGAACACAGACAAACCGTATCTATCCACTCCCAGAGAGAACAAATTTGGGGTTGGGAGATACAGTTTACATTTTATTTAGGGTGAACTATTCCTTTAAAAGTAAACAGACAGTGTGCGTGCAGCATAACTGAGAGACTGAAATGATAAACAACTGCTTCCATGCATCCACAGCTACTTCGACAATTCAAGAAGAAAAAGATTGGACTCACATAGATCCGTGTCGTGTCAAAGGGACACTGGACATTGACGGGTGCCCGAGCGTTGATTGGCACCACGGAGTCATTACATCCCTGCATCAAGCCCCGCCCATCGTAGGCAACGGTGAGGCTAATGGCCCAGATGAGCCCAAAGCTGCATGCCGCTGACAGCAGGGCATTCAGGAAGGAGCCAATTAGAAGGCCTATTTGCTGCAGACACAGAGAGAAAATCAGATAAAAACAATAAGAGAAAGAGAAAAATGAGGTGGCACATTAACAGTAAGACGGCGTGAATGACAGTGTGGTGTGCTTTATCCACACACAAGTAGCAAGATGCTGGAGGTTTGACAGATTATCGAGAGGCAAATGAGTGTAGCCATCTGATAGTGGAACGACAGGGAAGATGAAGACAGGCTTTACAACTCAGCCTAATAGACAGCCAAAGTTTGGCATAATTTTATAGGCTGTAAATTAGCAATTGTGTCATTTGGTGACCTCCACTGTGGTCATGTATAGGTTTGGTGAAGCCTGAAGTTCCCAGCTTGAAGTTAAAACTCAGGCTCAGGTAGACTGAGTGATGAATAATGTCACAAAGGTGTTTAATATTTCAATCATCTGTAATATCCATGGTGCTTAACTGCTGTTGATCAGGAAAACCTATAGGCAATAA